>NC_051162.1:97042152-97063917 GCF_013339745.2 Dermacentor silvarum
CTCGATCTTCTGTGGCCAGGCACCCAGCATATATGACATGCTGTTTTGATACATACGCTCTACACAGTATGGAATAGAGCTCAATGAGTACAGGATTTTTCTGTTTACAGGGAGCTTCAAAGCTTTTACGACACTTTGAGAGTCTGTAATATGATTGTTTGTGAAGGTTTGATTTATTTATATGCTTCACAGCCGATAATAGTGCATAGGCTCACCGTAAAGATACTTATTTCCGGGTGTAGTACACCGGATTCTGAAAAGGATGGTCCGACGGCTGCATAAGACACCCCTTCACGTGACTTAGAGGCGTCTGTATAAAACTCTGTGCATGTGTACTTGGACTGGAGTTCAAGGAAATGCATTTTTATATGTGCCTCTGGTGCGTGCTTAGTGAGTGACCTCTACTAACGATGTGTCACCTATGAGCTGCCACTGCCACGGCGGTAACAGTTTTGCTGGAGCCATAAACAGTGTTCAAGCAACGGAACACCCATTTCCATACTAAGATTCCTCACACGCAAAGAGAACGGTTTTGTCGATGCCGGTTCATTTTTGGAAGAACGTGGCCGTGGTCATCTCGTTTATGGTAGACTTGTAGACGGGGATGGATTGATAAAACTCTAGACATTAGGAACGTAGAAAGCTAGATAAAGTACAATATTTTGACCGGGAATACAGATTGCATACGTAGACGTATTGAATAAATAGATGAAAACTAGATACAGGCGATAAATTAGTAAAAATATTTAGATCGCGATATGTTTTTTCACAGAAAAGCACTCGATTGTTTTTTCACAAACACGCAACCTTTCCGGCAAAAAAAAGCAATCTCCCGCAGCCACAATGTTCGCCACCTGCCCTGGCATTTGCCGGTTCCCAAAATAATTTATGTATGCCCGCACCGCTCAATCTCCCAACATCGACCCCACCGCAGCGAACGTTTGAGGGAAGGTGGCGCTCCACACGGCGGCAATACCAAGTTGCGCCGCGCAGCCCGCACTAAATAAAGAGATCGTGTTGGTCAAGTCTGAAGCTATCACCTGTGCCCCCATGGCACAAGGATACCGTGGTGTTTGCAAAGCATTCTGGTGAGTCCTGCAGTTAAATTACTGCGAATATCGGTGAGCATGCAGTGAAAGTAGAATAAGGTTTTGTGTCAGAGCTTGACGAAGGCCAACAGAACTTCATCGCAAGCGTGAATTATTTTTTCACTTGCCTGTAGTTTATTTTGGCTTCAAAGTGAATCATCATCACACAACGTGATTACTTCTTGATTTTTACTGTTGCTTGTTGTCGACCGGTATGTGGCTACGTAGGATTAGTGGTCATCACGGTATTCTCCTGAACACAAAGCAGGGAGTTCGATTGCCAGTAGCTGCGAACGCATTTCTTTTTCTTTGGGGTGTGGAATGCGAAAACGGTCGTCAATGCAACTTTAGGAGCAGTTAAGCTCTAGACTTCCCACATTATGCGGAGCTTTCAATGCTGTTTTTTTCGTTTGTATAATATGCCTCTGCGTATCGCTTTGCCCCGTCAAACTTATCAATAATTGTGTTCACTGATAGCGAAAGGTAATTTAACTGAATGTTGCTTATTACATGGGAATCGGCGCAGGTGTGTGTTTTTGCCAACTTCGTATTAGGTGACTCGCTGATAGCCCGCTGTGCAGATGTTCGGCTATAACGTTTTTTTTTTTTTTTGCGGGGGGGGGGGGGGGTTTGAGTAAAACATTCGTGTGCATCGCGCAAGCGGTTAATAGAATACATGACATGTCCGGTACAGTGCTTTTAGCATCAGCAATCGACAGCTGTACTGTCCGCATGAAAGCCTGAAGGACGCGGCTTCCTCGAAAGGTAAGACATGCGGCTGTGTTAAGCATGGAGCACCGATTTTCTCGAATCGCAGTGCCGCTCACGAAAACTGTTACAGTTGAAACGTCGCATTCGAGGGTAGGTGGTTCGTGTATATTCAGCTTTCTCGCAAATCTCAATGTCCGTATACCTTTGTTTCCGGCTGTCTCTTTGGCCAATAAATGGGACCATGTAAGCAACTTGAGCTATCTCACGGCAACATGATTACTTCGGCTTGCTGGCACAAACTTCTCCACGATTGTGGCGCGCAAAGGAAGAGAAAACAGGGCAGCAGGGTCGAGTGAACAACACACAGGACCAGGTTCAATATAAATATTGCACAATAATTTTATATGCATGGCGTATACATGAGCACCCGATGCCGCCGACATGGAATTGTGATGTAATGTCAAACAGGTATGACGATGTTCAAATTATCTATGCTTAAGAAAACTACAGTGTCTCACGGAAGTTTCCTCCTGTCGTAGATAGTATTGCAATAATCTTAAATAATATTTGGTTTGCAACACATGAAATAATTCGCTGCTGGGCATATTGGTAGCGTGTGCATGTTATCTTATTCCAATAAAATTTTGTTGTAAGTCGGTGCTGCCTGTCTTCTACTCTGCGCACTGGTTCTGCTACGCGCAAACTATCCGGCATTCTTATCTAACCGTGTAAGACCTAAGTACTCTTATCGCTGGCCTCTTTTTCACAGTGGATAGAGTTCTCAACTCTGGAGGAGCACAGCTGGGTATTGCTGAGCACTGACTGCGCAGATCGAAAAACGCTGCCAACTGTCTCGCGCACCTGTCACCCTCCGAGTCATTATGGTCAGCGCCATGGCCGCACGAATCAAGCCGTATGCCTGGCTGTGCCGGGCAGCTGGCGTTTTCTTCATCAGAAATCTTCAGAGCGGAAGCCCAAAAGACTGGACGGTCAGCTTGAAGTCCTGGTACACCCTCTATTCAGTCGGCTGTCTCCTCACCTTTGCACTTGCCGAGCTCTACTTCGTCGCCGACAACACAGTCCGCCTCTACGCCACAGTTCGTACCTTCACGAAGTCCCTCGTGTTAGTAATCCCGATGGTCGTGGCCTTCAAGGTTGTCGTGAACATCGCAAGCGCCGTGTCCGGCTCGTGGACTATGCTAGAGTTTTTCAAGATGTCGGCGGAACACGAGATGAGAGCAGCGTTCGATTGGAAGAAGTATCAATGGAGGTGTCGCCTCAGCTACGCTTTGAGGTGCGTTCATTTTGCACTTCAGTGAAGTCTATCGCTGTCAAGGTGGTGGCCCGTTTGTTTGAAGACAGCTCAAACGTCCTCTACGACAACAATTATAGGCTGTGTAACAAAATAGCGCGAAGAAACGTTAAATGTTATTACTTTGACGCCGATGACCCAATTGTAAAATTGAAGCAGGTCAGTGATAAAACGCCAAGTCGATCAGCCAGAGGTCCTGCGAATAGCACCAGCTTAGAAAAACGCGTTATCACAATGTTCGGAAAATTGGTGCACGGCATGCCATTTCGTATTAAGCATTTTTAATGCACTATGAAACATGATACATGCAACATGTGCCCTCCATGTTACATTTCTTCACAGATTCTTCGTGGCAATCTTCTTTTTCGCGCACCTGGTTGCCAACGCCAACATCACCATCAGGCTTCTCAACGTCGAGGGCTACTCGTTCCTCGAGTTCGTGCTGAAGGGTGCCATGCTTCTGTTCAACTTTCTCTTCTTCATGTACGACATGTTGCACTTCATCATTCTGAGACCCTGTTGCGAGGTTCTCATCGGCTACGTTCGCCAGGAGCAGGACACACTCAAAAGAATTCTCGGGATAGGCGAGAAACCGACCTTCAAGATCACGACGTTCAACACAGAGTTGGACCGGGTGAGGCTGAACCTTTCCTCAATCGTAAATCTGAGGAGAGTGCTCAACTCGGCCTGGCAGTTCTCAATTACGGCTTCCGCTGTAGTCCTCTTGATTGTGTCATGCATATGCGTCTACAGCGCGTTCGATGAAGGTGTCCCTACAGACCAGCTCCTGCTCACCATCTCGTACTGCGGCTATGCCACCATCGACTTTGTGGATGTTGCACGGCTTAGTCAGAGGATGGCAAACGAGGTTAGTGCTCAACAATGTGTGGCGACGTTCCTGTCCTTGTCTAGTTTGTTCTAGTCACGTCTATAACAGGTCTTGTAGCAAACTATACTTAGACCTTCTGGGATGAATTCTGTCATTGCAAATTTTCTCGTTTTTCGTTTGCATACGCATGTAGACTGTTTTCTTTTATTGGAAGAATAGCGGAAAACTTGCTAAGCTCGGAATGGCCCTCGCGAAAATTTATGAAAGATCAGAGAGAGTTAGCGCTGAGAGAGTGTTTTTTTGCAGATAACAGGTGACATCGGATAGCCATGATGTTCTTTTGCTGTAACCAGATCTTACGTAACCTGTCTTGTATCAAAGGTGCTGACTGATTAGCGTATTTTGTTCAACTTGGACGAGAAAAAGATACGCCAAAGTAATTACCTGAAATTCTTGTTCTTATGTTCCTTTCAAATGTAAAAAGTGTTCTTTCGCTCAAGCACAGCGAGTAAATGGTCGGTATGTGCTGTAAGTGAGCCCACTAATGTGACTTTTTGATGGTTGTTCTGCTTTCTGCTTCTCTACTCTATGAAGACACTAAAGCTTAAGGAGAGCCTTATGAAGGCTTCTGTATTCCAAGACTCACCTGTGGAGTTCCGTCAGGTAAGTGGACGTGCACATGCACTGCAGATTTAAGAAAATTTCTCCATCCTGATAGCACTAGTTTGTTCTGAACTCACCTGTGCAAAAAGAGGAGCTCGAATTGTGAACTTTCTTCGAATACTCTTTACTACACTTCAGTAAGAGAAGGTTGGCGGGTCACTCGTTCGACGGGATGACTGCCTGTCTTAATTTAACGTTATTTTGTTTTCATTTCAATTATCTCTACTGTTATCTCTACTGATGGAACACACTTCGTTTCACAGGACAATTGGGCTGGTGAATTTGCGAGCAGCAGTATTGTGCAAGCGATAACAGAGGAATAGAGAGAACAAAAGAAGAGCACCGATTCCCAGGAAGATGAACTCTGTAGATTATTAACAGTGTCGTAACACTGGTATCCTCACAATGGAACTGACGTGTCGGCAAGCAGACTTGGCATGGCAAAAAAATGCGCTTGTCAAAATGTTGGCTCTAGATTGAGTCCGGGCGCTGTTGATAAAAATATCGACAACGGTTTTTTGAACAAACGCATTATCACCCGAAAAGTTAGTCTTGTGCTGTTCCGTAGACTTCGCAAAGTTAAGGCATACATTCAAGAATACATACGCGAAAAAAAAGTTCTCCGTGCAAGTTCCATGTCATGTACATAGTGAGGGACGGACCAGTACATACTGCACATGTTGCTGGACTGTCTCCTATATGCCAAGCAAAGGCTACGCCACAAAGTTTAAGCGCTGCAAAAGCATCAATTCTCACTAGGGACCATACATTGGCCATGGCCAATTAGTGTCCTTGTAAGCACTGATTTCGTGCAATGAAATACTTTTTAATAGTTGAACATGTGCTCGAAATATTAGGCACAATTTTTGGCGCAGTGATGCTCCTGTTTATTGGTTTTGGCCTTGTTTGACCTTTTTTTCCTCTTGTATGTGTTAGTGTTAGCGCATGCTGGAGTTTGTCATTACTACGTTTTCATTTATTATACAAATTTTTTAACACATTCATATATGCTCTCTATAATTGAAATAGAGAAACCGCAGGCATCCTATTTCGAACCTGTTCAATCGGTCCTCATTTACCCTACGTATACCTGAAGACCTAAAAATCAAAGTATTCAGCGGGACATACCGAAGCATGTCGCAGAATAAAAAGACTACATGGTATTTGTGAATTGTACCATGCTGGCGAAGCCAATCAGCTTCACATTGACCGTTTAACTTCTCTTCAGAAGGAATGTTTCATTCATTTCTATTCATTTCAGACCTCGCTCTCGATGGTCCTACTCAGAGCAATAGTGCTCCCTACAGAAGTAGTATAACTTGAGAACAGGGAGTAAAATTAATGAAACGAGTCATTCTCGCTTAATGGAACTGCCAGAACTCTTTCTTTTAGCGCACGCTCCAGAAGCGCCTGCCCGTGATCTAGTAGATAGCCGAAACAGGTGTGTTTCTTATGTAATGGAGACACAGCACAATGAATGACTGTGATTCCTAACGTTGAGCATCCCGCTTCTTTTTTCATATATCTTCATTATACCTGCGTTTCACCTGTATCCTTTCCATAGGGTTGAGTAGTGCATTAAGGCCATGTACCTTACAGGTATGAGTAGTGCAAAGCGCAGCATACGAAGAAAAAGAGAACTAGATGACGCGCATCTGACAACTCAGACGTAATGATTTGCATGCACCCATTTTGTGCGGCCGCAGGTCACGGCAGTGGAGACGTCTATTGTCATATATAAAGTTTAAACAAAAAAAAAAAAAAGACAAGAGCTAATCGAAAGAGAGTGCCATCGTCCATTTTTAAAGCGGTAGCTGTTGCTCGCTTCCCTTTCGAAATGAACGAATTTTTTTCTGCATACAGGTTGCATATCTGCGCAGTTCCATTCGGCCAAGCGAAATGTTCCTGAGTGGTGGGAACTTTTTCAAGCTAAACATGTCACTTCTTGTATCGGTAAGGTTCTTTTCTTATATCACTTTTAAGAAACGAAGTAAAGCCAAAGAAACGAAGTAAAGCACACACAATAATCACAAACTTGTACAGTCCTCCCAAAAGCAAAGGGGACGATCTACCACAAATTCTCTCGGCAACAAAAGATTTAACGGGCACCAGGGATAAGGCGGTGATAGTGGGGGACTTTAACGCGCCCCATATACTATGGGGATACGCGAAAACATCGCCCAAAGGGTTCCTACTCGAGCGTACCGCCACAGCCTTGTGCTTACGGGCAATCAATCAAATTGGCAAACCGACGCGCACAGGTAACAGCGTGAGCAGAGACACGGCGCCCGACCGTGCATATACAATTAATGTCAGAGACGTACAATGGGTTTCCCTAGACGAAAACCTGGGAAGCGATCATGACATAATCAGAATAGCGCTCTCCACACCCATCATACGTAGAACAATAGGAACCACCAAGCTAACCGATTGGCCTCGTTATAGAAAACTCCAGAGGGCACAGGAGGATTCAGATACCGCCCCGACCAACATGCGGGAATGGACTAAATTCCTTCAACAAGTGCACGGGGACACCACCAAAGCCATAGAACGCACAGCGGAGGCGCCGGTGATAGACTCTCACCTAGTCAGCTTATGGGAAGAGAGGCGGAAACTCGTGAAGAGGTGGAAAAGACAGCGCCTAAACAAACACCTAAGTCAACGCATCGCTCTATTGGCAGAGCAAGCCCAAGGCCACGCCAACGAGCTAGCTAAAAACGAGTGGGCGACCTTCTGCGGAAACCTATCTGGGACACTGGGAACGGCCAGTACGTGGCGAATACTCCGGAGTATGCTAGACCCAATGAGCACACGTACTGAGATAACAAGAAGCTCCAAATTATAGCAGACAATTTCGAGGGTACAGATCAAGAACTAGTCGACGTCCTTCAGAACAAATACATAGGACCCTCACCCGCGGCGGCATCACCCTACACGGCGAGACCATACGCGGGAGAGGCCAACCCTAAATTAGACGAAGAAATAACGTACGCGGAAGTGTACGAAGCGGCGCAAGCCGCAGTTAAAAACTCAGCACCGGGCCCAGACACAATCACAAATTCAATGATTCGAAACATGGATTCGGTGGCCCTAGCGAAAATAACAAAGGTTTTCAATAGCGAGTACTGGGCCAAGGGAGATTTGCCCCAAGAATGGAAATTGGCTAAAATAATCATGATCCCCAAACCGAAAAAGAATCCCTCGATTGATACCCTCCGGCCGGTATCGCTCACGTCCTGCCTTGGTAAGCTCTATGAGAGGGTGATCCACAGCAGACTACAGCGATACCTGGAAGAGCGGAGCTGGTTCCCAGACTCCATGATAGGATTTCGCACAGGTTTATCGTGTCAAGACGCGTTCCTCCTACTAAGGGACGAGATTCTAACCAATATTCCGTACGGTGACGAGAGACTAGTCCTAGCACTAGACCTCAAAGGAGCCTTCGACAATGTCTCTCACGGCGCAATACTCGAGGAACTCGAACGTTCGGGTTGTGGTGAGCGCACCTACAATTACATAAGGGCATTTCTTTCCAACCGCGAGGCCAGCATCAGTATTGGCCAAATCACATCGCAGATATTTAAAATGCCGAGCAAAGGAACCCCTCAAGGAGCGATAATATCTCCTCTGCTCTTCAACATGGCAATGTGTCGCCTGGCGCGCGATCTCGATCGGATACCCGACCTAGGTTACACGCTTTACGCTGACGATATCACGCTGTGGGCGAGCAGAGGTTCCCTAGGGGAAAAAGAATACACGCTCCAAACCGCGGTATTAGCGGTGGAGAAATTTTCCCGAACGAGCGGGCTGAAGTGCGCGCCCGAAAAAATCCGAGGTCATCCGGATACACGCGAAAGGCTACAAATCCAGAGGGTCGATTAACATTGTGGTTGAGGGCCAAATGGTCCGAGAGGTACCTACGATGCGAGTCCTGGGTTTGTGGCTTCAGAGCGACGGGAGAGCAGCACAGACGCTCAAAACCATCAAATCCGCAACCCACAACATAGCCCAAATGATACGTCGAGTGACGTATAGAAAGGCGGGAATGCGAGAAATCGATACCCTAAGGCTCGTACAGGCCTTAGTGATTAGTCGAATCACATATGGCTTGCCTACCAAATCCTGAACAGGGAAGAGGAGAGGCAGGCCAACACGATAATTCGAACAGCTTTCAAGGCGGCTCTGGGCCTGCCTAAATCTACCTCCACGGAGCGCATGCTAGCTTTGGGAGTACACAATACTTTCGACGAACTGAGGCAGGCCACTCTGATGCGACAGAGGGAGCGCCTCAGATTCACAAAAACTGGTAGGGCAATATTGGCACGACTTAATATCCCAGCATACCCGATTTATCTCACCGAAGAGGCCGTACCTCTCCCTCCTTCGGTGAGATCCAAAATTACAGTAGCTCCAATTCCCAAGAATATGCATCCCGAGTACAACAAGGAAAGGCGCAAAGCACGCGCACAACATATTCAATCGATGTACTCCAATAACGCTAGGTACAATACGTACTACACGGACGCAGCTGCGTATGCAGAGGCTACCGGGCAGCCCTACCAAAGGAGGTACGCCCTGGCAGTCGTGAACGCGATCAGCCAGCAGCAAATTACCGCGTCGACCACGGCGGGCTCCCCCACCTCAGCCGAAATGTTAGCAGTGGCGATCGCGCTCGCTCACGCGGAGCGTTCGGAAAGGGACTCAGTCGTGGTCACTGACTCCCGGGAGACATGTTGCATGTTTCTTAAGGGGCACGTGACTGCGGCTAGCCTCGCGATAATCCCCAAATCGTTCAACCACCGCCATCGCCTACTCTGGTGCCCGGGACATTCGGGGGTACAGGGGAACGAACAGGCTAACGCTTTAGCTCGAGCGTCTACTAACCGAGCGATGGCGTCCTCTTCGAACCCCAACCCCTCACACTATCCCTCACAAAATCCCATCCTTGCTCATCAGCGCGGAGTCCGCAGAAAATACCCGCCGCCTCACCCACAACTTAGCGGGGAAGAGGCCGCCGATTGGCGCAAAATACAGACCGGGGTATTCCCCCATCTAAAACTGCTAAATGCCATGTATCCCACCCGCTATAGGGCCACGTGCCCTTGGTGCGGTGGCATACCTACACTAATATATGTGACCTGGGAGTGTAGTAAGCACCCTCATAGGCCCACTAATAATATCTCAATGGAGCAGTGGGAGGCACAGCTCGCCCGTTCCGACTTGGCAGGACAAAAGTCCTTAATTAGCCAGGTCAGGCAGGCGGCAGAGGCCAGTGGGGCCCTGGACTGAGGGGCTCCGACCACCGCTATACTTCAAATATTTTCCAGCCAAATAAAGTTTCTATATATATATATATATATATATATATATATATATATATCACTTTTAGAAATAAGTACATTTTATTGTATTTCTGCAAACATTATCCCCATAAATTTCAGATGTGAATACTGATACCACTCCTATGAAGAATCATTGGGCATTAATTTGGAAACATGACACCAGTAAGATGAAAATTCACACAGCAGAACATAAGGCAATTCATGCAACTGAATAACTTGTGAAAACGCGAACCACAGCGGCATCACAGCATATTGTTATGTGGTGATGGCATCAGTGAAACGGTGGAGTTAAGGATATAATGAAAGATAATATCATTAAGGCTTCAGTATACCGGATTAACTGGTGTGAAATAAATTTAACTATAAGACTCACAGAAGCGATATAGGAGAACTCAGTCTGTCATTAGTCTTAAATTAGCAACGTGATCACACTCCTATTGATAAATAGCACCACATTTACTGACAAAAGCACTGTTGCGACGCTAGCATGCTTCAACAAAGGAAGCAGAGGCTGAGTCAATCGTTTGAAACTGTGTGCGCCATTTCGTCCTTTGACGTCGAATAAGTTGCCGTCCGTAATGATGTGCAATGATGTGTGATTAGAAATGCAACGCGGCATGTAGGTGCAGTGAAAGGGGGGTAAGGAGCGCCACACGCTCAGTCACTTCTGTTTTTGCGTGTTTTTACTATAACCTGTTCAATAATAATGAAGCAACGTTATCTGTGGTGACATTATGTATAGAGGGGCAAGACCACAGTGTACATTTTTCTTGCACGCTCATTTTTCGCACTTGACATGTTTGGTCGATTTCCACGTGAACAAACGGAGAGCCGCATCGTATAACACAAAACTCGCGTCCGTATTTTACGTAGGCTTCCTTAAGTTTTCATAAAGCAAAATGTGTACGTATTTTCTTACGCAGAGTTGCACGGTAAAATACAAGAAATGTTTTACAGTGTAACGCGTTCGCGTACTTGTTCCCGGTTAACGCAAAATTTCTTAGAATCATGGTTAACCTCGAATGATCTGAATGGTCGGGACTCCTGCTCAAGCCAGCAATAGCACGGCAGCCGTTGGACATGTGCACGAACAGGTGCTCATATGAAGCATACATCTAGCTCTCACTATGTAAGTTGTGCTATTGCTGTTTGTGTGAAAATATATATAAGCTGTCAAAGTGCCCATTTTTGCTCGGAGAACTTGTAAAGCCCACATGCCTTTGTTCAATTGAAACTCTGTACATTGTTGTTTTGGTGATTGCAGCTTGCAGGGGCCCTCATCACATACTCCGTCATCTTGGTGCAAACAAGCGACAGCGTGGAGCATATGACGACAGCGAGGTCATGCCATGGCGCCTCATGAGCGCCGTGAATATATAACAGCATGCGCCACAGTTTCGCAAAAGTTAAGATCTTCAATTAAATACATAGACAGTAAGCCAGCTAATCTGCCTCATACATTATTGCCAGTTTTTATGCGTGGGGAGACACATACCTCTAATGAAGGAGGCTTTATCAATCCTGGATTGTATTTTTATGGTCACAAAGCTACGCAAAACAAAACCGCGTAAGACTTACATGCCGAAAAGAGCAAGGCCACGTTTGACAAAGATGAGCCAACCTATCGAGACGTCGTCCTTCCTTGCTTTTGACACTTAACGTTCTTCAGTCCTTTATAATTGCAGCGTGTTTCGAAGTATACCGTATACATTGTGACTTTTGATCCAAATAAACAAGAAGGTGTTTTATCTTTGTCCATTGAATTTGGGCAATTCAGTGTAGTCACGCATTTCGACAATTTAATGAATGAATGACCGATATGGTAGATTGATTGATGATGTATTAGATTTTATGGTGCAATGGCCAGATATAGCCAAAGAGCGCCATACACATGGCACTAGGTTTTCAATGAATTGTTTATTAAATAGAGAAATATACTATGAATGGTTAGTGTAGCATGTCTGTAAATATGCCTAAAATCAGTCGCTCTAACTCGCGTAAATATTTAAGTAATGAAACAATGATATTGTCCATAGATGACCAGACAGCAGATTGATATGGTTTAACGTATCAGTAGCTTCTCACTGAATAACAAGCAATCAAAGGCACTGCAGTGCAGGACTCCGTTATAATGCTGTAAGTTGCACCCAGTACCCGCTACATGAAAGTTCTTGCATTCAATTCTCATCGAAACGTGGCCAGCTGGGCCGGATATTAAACCCACAACTTCTTGGTGTGCAGGATATGGTGATAGCCGCAGCTCCTGCACGCGATGTCAAGTTCTCTAAGCGCTGCATTTATTCACTAAAATACAGAAAATATCAACAACTCTACTATATATTTCTGGGCAATTCTGCAGTTTGAAGGCACGATCCGGATCTAAAACATTCACCCAGAGAAATGAAGGAATCAAGGCACTATAATATGGCGAGTTTATTGTGCAGCCCGCAGCGACGATTTTCAGTCAGCTAAGTAGTTTGCATAGGCAGGATACCTCGATTCTGGAACTTTCGCATAATGCAAAGAACTCTTCGCGCACAAAAGACAACATAGGGTGTCCGCCAAAATCGCGAACCATAGAACTGCGTGCGATTTCACGGGCGTTCACAAACAGCTCATGGACCACAAACGCTCTGCTACAGGTCTCACCTAGTTTGTTGTGGTGTTCTCACATACACACAGCGTGTTTCCCGCATCACTCTAAATTCTATTCAAATTTTCATCCAACATTCGGTTGCATTAGACATCACACAGAGCAACAGGTAGAATTCTAGTCATGCCTACTCGTCCACATCTTAAAATACGATTACATTACAGCGAAGCTGTTAAGGGCTTCTTCCCCCAGGATCGTGTCCGCGTGTTGGAAAAAACCCATCCTCAACATTTCGGCTACATGTGCGTGGTGGTTTGGCTCCATGTGCATGGCGGTTTCCCGCCAGTTGTGCCTTAGCACAGGCGTCAAAACGGATGACGACTAACATGATTCATAGGTCATGACATCAAAACATGACATGCTCATCAGTTAAGTCACCATTAACAATAATAAAATCACGTGTGGCGCATACCCGCATTGGATATGAGGGTATGAGCCAGGGACAAGAAAGAAAGCAAAAAAAAGAAAGGAAGGAAGGAAGGAAGGAAGGCAGGAAGGAAGGAAGGAATGAATAAAGAAAGATAAATACAGTGATAAAGAAAGAAAGAAAGAAAGAGAGAGAAAGAAAGGAAGAAAGGAAGAAGGTAAGAAAGAAATCACGTGTGGCTCATACCCGCGTTGCATATGTGGGCATGAGCCGCCGAGAGCAGGAGCGGGGGAGATCTGACAGGATCCTGACGCTGTCGTGCCCTGTGCCGCGGCAATGAATTATGTGGCTCCTACGCTTGTCTATGACGATGGGGCGGACTTGGCGCAGCAAACGCACTACTTGGCCATCACGCCGGGCGAAAACAAGATGCCGGTGTCCTCGCTCTATGACGAAGGCGCTCAATACAATGAATAATGATAATATATAATTTCACTATAGCAATATTCCCTACAGCAGACCCACCATAGTCGCAGCTTTGCTGGCTTCCCTCTTCGCAGTAATGGAATGGCTCTGAATTATTACTATTGCCCTTCATTGTAAAGTGACTTAACAAATTCCTCTTGATTTGCGAAGCGATACGTTTACATTCAGTCCCATGTTCAAGGTATTGTCACGTCACTAACCCCCGGAACATCAGAGAAAGTAAATTGCATTTGCATAAGGGCACACTATGATCAGGACAGACCGTGTCGCTGCAATTTTCCTGTAAGCCCTCTGCTTGCCTCTTTTGCGATCTTAATTGCAGGTACGTCGTTTACTTTACCTAAGAACGTAGCCCATCACAGGGTCTTAATTATTTTGTTGAGTGATCTGAAACTTGTGCACCTAACTTGAGAAAAGTGTGCCAGAGATGCTGCCTACTAAAGAAAGTACATAATCCTGCAATTATTGCTTCGAAGGGGCGATATTCTATCTCCCATGCCTAACTGAAACGGTTAAGAATGAGAAACATTTAAGACTTCCTCATTGAAATATCCTAATGAACAATTTTAGTTAGACTCTATAGTACAAGTTCATGTATATTGTAGGCATATACAGGGTACTTCACGTAAGCTTTTTCTTTTTTGCGATCGCTTGTACCATCTCATTCTGGTCGTTTATATGGTTGTACTGTAGCGTCGGGAGAAGCCGCATGTAATTTGCACTATTTCTAAGCACGACTACTATAATAAAAATTATAGTAGAACGACCTCTGTTGGAGAGGTCTTTCTACGCTTGCGTGTCAGTTAACCGCGAGTGCATTCTTTAAAAAAAACTTTATGGTGTTTTTGCGTGCCAGAACCACGATCTGATTACGAGGCACGCCGTAGTGTGGGGCTCCGGAATAATTTGGCCCACATGGGGTTCTTTAACATGCACCTAAATCTAAGTACACGGGTGTTTTCGCATTTCGCCCCCATCGAAATGGGGCCGCCGTGGCCAAGATTTGATCCTCCGCCCTCGTGCTTAGCAGCCCAACACCATTGCCACAAAGTGCATACTTGCGACCAAGGTGTGGAAAACGTTTAATGGCTGCCTGAACTATTGTCAGTTTCTACGCAAGAAGCATAAATAACATGGAATGCACAACTTAAGAACCATCATCATTACTAGCACTCATCAATAATTGCTCAGGTCTGAGAACAGTTATTCCAAGTTTTGTCTTTCCGTTTTGCTTAGATGTAAATGGTAACACCACGAGCATAAATCGCGAGCAGGGCTTACCAGCCTCACAATGACGCTGATATTTGGAACAGACAGTTCAATTTGTACGTAAGCAGAAGCGTTGAGCACATCCAGCTAAAAACGTCATGTGCGTCCCGTGCCACCCTCTGGCAACGCTTATACAGTTTCGCGTGCGCATAAGTTTTGGGGTTGGAGTTGTCGCAAATATGCGTTCTTTGCTTACGCTTGCCTATTCGCGTCGTCCAGTGGTACACACGGAGAGCAAAGCTAGCAGTAAGGTTTGTCCAAGCCAAGCCGAAGGTAAGGCAATGCTTTCATTATAAGCCTCGCAGCTTTATTTGTGATCGTCGTTTAATAGCGGAGCTCTAGTGCAAGGAAAATCATCCCTTTTAATGCTACAAGAGCTTGAGCGACAGTTTTCGGCGAAATATGCCCATAAAGCCCGTCAAGTGCATTCGGCCACAAACGTTTACGGGACTCCAAATTCGAGAAAAAGGAAAAGAATCCGAATGCTTGTAAAGCCTGGGCACATAGTCTCAGATTAAAAGTTCCAGACAGCACTTCCATTTGAGAATTCTACAGTAATTCATAAATTAGGAACTGCCAAGAGTTAACATAGCAGAAATTAAGATTTCTCTTGCAATTATGTCCAGTAAACTCGGCTGGCTTTACCTCAGACACACAAAGCAAAAGCGTACATTTCATGTGCATCTGTGAGACGCGTACAGTTTTTTTTTTCTTATGGTCTACGTGTGTATATTTTAATCGCGCACAATACTCACACGCGCACAGCTCCTACGCACGTGAAAACAACTGTGAAATGACACTGGGCACGTCTAAAACTGCGCAAAGTGCGGTATAACCGACAGATGGAAGAAAACTAAATTTACTCCAACTTTGATGACCGTCGCGATGGTATGCATAATGATTGCTGCATGAGGCGTATGGTCCCGCGGCGCGCATGTAATAAGCGGTTGACGAACGCACCTCTTCGATCACTGAAAGTAGCGACAGAAAACGGCTTAATATGCATATGTCCGAATGCAGAGTTGCTGATAAATGTGGCTTTCGTGACACACTGTTAAAGCAGCAGGACAGTATTAGTGCCATTAATCTCCGCCAGTTGCCTTATTCAGGACTCAGGTCGATGGGTGCTTCTGTTGGCGAAACCATGCGTCTTCTGGAGATCTGTAATATTAATGAACAGTAATACAATACATCGATCTGCCTAAGGAAGAGTGGTATTCTTCGCTACAAATGGTGAACGGTAGAAAAGAAAGTGGCCTTTACAGGGATCGTTCAGGTCGAGGAAAGCTGTTATTTTCAGTGTATTTACACAGCCAACATAATTTAAATGGCATGACATAGGGGAACAAGTGTGGCAACAAAAATCGCGTTTTGTTGTAAAGAAACAAAGTAATGTACAAATCGAATACTTTGTTCACACTTACACCTGCAAATAATTATTATGATTATTACTATTATGGTTGCACACAAAAACAATCACATAGAGGTGAGGAGCCAGCAGGCCGTATAAGGCACGCGCATTGCACCCGCAGGCAGCAGATCAATGGTCTGGCACAAATGCAACAATATAAAGTGAATCAACTACTAGCGCAGAAAATATAAGAATTAAGCTGATAACCCGCCGGCATGGGGATGACATTGAAGAAGCTCTGGCACTTATTGGTGCGCAACAAAAAGTTGGTGCGCCCAATGTGATGGTAATGGTGGCAATGATAGAAATTTCGTCAGTTGTTTTAAGTAAACTCACGGTTTCGCCCGACAGGTGAAGCATTGATTGCGATAGCTATACGAAGGAAGGTTAGTCGTTTTGTCAGCTGCATAAATTATTGTAAACATTCATTTACTCTCTAAATTAACAAGCACGTTGTCAAGTGTACGCATGCTAACACCCCCGCCCCTCCCCGAATACATCTCACTCGATGACCGCGTACACTCGCTGTAAAAACACTGGCGTGATGAAGAGCGGCAGCGGTGTCGAGCGAATTTTCCTTCGTGCTGCTTCTCGCTTCACTGCGAACTGGATGCACTAGTACACAGCACACACGAAGCCATCAGCCATCTTCGGTGAGCTAGCCTTTGGACCCAGCGCAGATCGCCTCCAAGATATGACACGCACTATCCGCGCTTAGCGGCCGCAGCTGGAGTAAAAGAGGTGCACACTAACCTCTCCCCTTGAACCCCCCCCCCCCCGCCAAGGAGCGCATACGCAGACGGCGCGCACCCTACCACCTTCCTCCCCGGCGAGCATGAGAAGACACCCACCGCATCAATCCAGCCACCATCCTTCTAGGCGTATCCTCGCAGGCTTTTGTTGTCACCTACAGCATACGTTACGCCACCACAATCTATTGCAATTGGACTTTATGCGGAACATGGTGACCCCAATGGCGGTAACGACGGCATAAGTTCGCCTGGAGTGTCCATGTAATCGCTATCGCAATAAAATGCCTGATATACCGAAAACAATAGTCACCGGCTATTGCTTTTCCTTAGTGGGAATGCGCTACAGGAAAACGGAAAGCAGGATTGTTAAACATGCAGATAAATGTATAACTAATACTTATATGGTTACTCCTGGTAAGACTGACATGCATGCATGAGTGAGTGCACACGCAGACACACATACATACATACATAGGAATAGACGGAGACGTGAATATACATAAATACACATGTACTCAGACAAGCATCCCGAGTGTTGAAAATCACCAGACAGACAGACAGACAGACATAGGAATAGACGGAGACGTGAATATACATAAATACTCATGTACTCAGACAAGCATCCCGAGTGTTGAAAATCACCAGACAGACAGACAGACAGACATGACACATTGTTTAGCAGGAAGTATACAGGTTGTTTTATTTTATCGGCACCAAATTTTTTAAAATTGCAAATGGCCGCCTCATCGAGTAAAACTACTCGATGAGGCGGTCATTACTTCCTTCAGAAATCAAAACGCCTAAATGAATAGTTAACATAATTACGCGAATTAATTTTTAATTATTTATTCAACGGCACATCTTTCAATATACGAAATATAGCCGCTGAGTTAGGAAGGCGTATCCACTTGGAACGAATTCTCAGGACTGAACCAGTCCTGAGATATTAATGTTAATAATTTAGGACGAAATGCATGGGCCTTCCAGTTAACTTTTTGAGGAAAACGCTGTTTTATGCATTGAAGCCCAAAAGTAAATGAAACACCAATGCATTCCGTCGGACATTTTGAAAATTAATATCTCGAAACTGGTTCAGTCCTGAGAATTCGTTCCAAGTGGGTACGCCTTGCGAACCCAGCGGCAATAATCCCCAGATTGAAAGATGGGCCGTAACATAATTAACTAAAAAGTTAATTAGCGTAATTATGATAATTATTCAATTATGCGTTTTGATTTCTCGTGGAAGTAATGGCCGCCTCATCGAGTAGTTTAGATCAAGTACTATAATTGTGCTATCTGCAACAGCCAACTTAAAAAAAATCGGTGCAGCTAAAATGAAACACCCTGTATATGCTTCCTGCCGGAAGAAAAACGCGTAGTGTGATGATGATTAAAACATGCTTATTCGCAGGGAATAAGAACTAGGAAAGGTACCCCTAATTTGGGGCTACTGTGATGTATCAGTGCCCGGCAGAGCTCAGATGTGCCCTTGCGAAGGACGCCTTCCCATTGCTCTGCGGTATAGGAAGCAAGGATAGGGGGAAAGAGAGGCCGCCAGATGCGGGGTTGAAAAACAAACAGTTGAAATTGTTCATCAAGAATATTTTCAAGCATTGCGATTACGCGAGTATAAATAATTTACGTATGCGTGCGCGAATCACTTTCGGGTGTATCGATCACGTACTGCTTGTTCGAAGCTGGAGCCTTGCACGGCGTCAGCGAAGTGCTGTCGCTAAGTGCCAAACGAGCCAGACTGAGTGTTCGAAGCTGGAGCCTTGCACGGCGTCAGGCAAGTGCTGTCGCTAAGTAAGTGGTAAACGAGCCAGACTGAGTTCTTGAAATACGGAGGCGGCACTACTGGTCCATCGCAAGACGGAGATTGCCTGTCTAACACGTCGATCTGGTGAGTAAAATGTGGTCAATCTGCTATGAACCTTTACCTGCTGAATGCGAAAGCGTTTCACCTCCCGAAGAAATGAAGTGCTGTACGGTGGTCACATAGTTGAATTTATGTCGGCAATGGTGAGCGAAGGTTTGCCACTTTGTTCGACTCGAACAATTCGGTTCTGTTTGGGCTGACCCACTCTGCAGTATTATTTCTGCAAGCCTCCGCTCTGCCGCTTGGTGAATCACGTAAGATTTCGCTTCGTTCCCTTAGAGAAATGTAGACATCTTCGTTTGTCCCTATTCAATCCTTTTAGATATGTAATGCGTGGGACCCCAATAGTCAATCTGTAAATGTATTTCACTAAATCGTTTGCCTATTACTCAATGCACCGCTGCGACAAAAGATATCTAACAAGCATAACGGTTTCTTGAGAAATAAATAAAAACCAATCAGGAATGATGTTTTTGTTGTCATCATGCGTGTCAAGCACTATTGACTACTGCCGATTTTCAGAGGCGTTTACATGTCACGGATTAAGCTTGTAAAAAAGAATTCTATTTCAGCAGAGAAAAATCGGTACTACCTTTAGGAATACCATTTTCAGCATGTAGACTGCATAGTAAGCCTGCTTTACCTACACACAACCGCGGGAATATGTATTTTCCCAGTGTGATCTTCAATTGAAATTTCACCCCACATGTGAAGTATAAACAATCCAGTGCAGCTCCTGGAATTGAAGTTGCATATGTTTGGACGCCTGGATCAAGCTGCTCATTTGGACCTGCTTTGAAGTTGCTAAATATCTCAGAGCATTCTAGCTCAAGGATACTACCTGTCTGTTATCGTTGTAACGCCAGCCAGTTGACACATGCTGAGGCGCAGTAAGCGATATAAACACGTTCGCAGTGCACAGCCGGTACAAGTGTTAACGGCATTCTCAGAGCAGCCACTCCGAGCTGAAATAATTACTGTCATGTAACTATGATGAAACGCAACATAAGCATTGCCATATGTTGGGCGTTTTGGTAAACTGAACGCACATTTAGTGCCAGCGGACAAGCACAGGAGGCAGACGTCGACACAAAGCGCTAACTTCAAAACTTTATTTCCATGAAACAGCTGCCTACATAATCCATGCACAGTGGCGCCACATCGTCCCGATTCAGCCATCCAAAAATGCCGTCTCCTTATCTAACAAGTCGACCAAAGGGGCACTAACGCACGTTTCACTATTCCGACCGATAGCCTGAGCCTTAATAATCTCTCGCACATCTTTATCTTTGTGCTTTGCAAGAACAACACAGGAATCATACACCGGTGCACAACCGCATTCCGGACTATGGGAAGACAAATGGCCATAGTGCTTATTCCTTACATTTAAACTATGTTCTCGTAGCGAGTCATTAAGACAGCTTCCTGCCTGTTCGTTGTACGTTTTCCCGCATGAAAGCGGAAGCTCATATACCAAAGCTTCTACGAAATCCACAGGAGCCTCATTATGGTTTTTTAAACATCCGACCGCTGGCTTACGGTCCGGGTCTGTCAACCGACTAGTTTTCCCGAGTTTTTCTGGCGCTGAAAAGACCACCTTTGTGTTCACATGGCTAGCCATTTTCTTAAGGCTATGTGCCGTTCTATGCACATGGGGAGCCTTTTGTTTCAGGATCGAGTGCCGGTCATACGGGCAGCTTCGTTCTTGAAGCACAAACGACTGTGCGTACTGCCAGCAGACAAGAAAGGTGGTTTTGTAGTGCTAAAAGAAGGTGATTTTAACGAGAAAGCCTGCTCTGCAATTGGCCTCTGTGTTCAACCAGTGTCGTGATCTAAGAATTGGAAAGATTAAGCAAGAAACTAAGTATATTTGCACGGAAGCCGGCATTAGTCAGTTGATTCGTGAAATTGACAACGCGAAGTCGGGAAGCCTTCAAATCATGTTTAGTGCGAAGACGCACAAACCAGAGTGCGCGTTAAGGGTAAAGTTTCAGAAACCGGGTCGTGGGAAAAAAGTTCGCCCATTTCTTGCAAGAAAAACTCATAATTGTCAACACTGACGACGCATTTGTTTTGTTAAGAGCTCCGAAGAAATCGTATATTTCCTGAAAGAAAATTCAGATAGAAGCTTATTAGTGTGCTCCTTATAAAGTATTGTATTACTCCTTGCCTAAAAATAAGTTAATGAGCACATCGACGAGTATGGCACGGTTGCTTTTCAAAACTCAGCCGGATTATCTGTTCAAGGCTTTTTAGATATGCTTCAATGTTATCTTTACTCGACCTATGCAGCATGGAATGACAAAACATTCATTCAAAAGCAGGGTGTCCGCATCGGTTCATGTTTGGCGCCTATACTCAGTGACATTTTTCTAGTCCACCATAACAAAAACCTGTTGCGTACCTTGTCGCAGCACAGGGTGGTCAAAGTTGATGACTATCTAGTCCTTTTCGAACCAGATGAACATTCAACAGTAGCTAACAGTAGATAAGCTCTTCAACGCTTTTTTGCAGACCTTAGCCCACTTACTTTCACGGTGGAAGAGCCGACTGATAACGTGCTGCATTTCTTAAACATTCAGGTCGAGTTCACGGAACGGCACACGTGTTGGGAGTATAAACCCAGGGCTAATAAGCCTCTGTTGTCGTACCAGTCTGCTCACTCGAAGCTCGTCAAAAGGAGCATTGCCAACTTGTGCTTCGGAAATGCATTAAGGAAATCCTGCCACCCGCCGTGGTTGCTCAGTGGCTATGGTGTTGGGCTGCTGAGCACGAGGTCGCGGTATCGAATTTCGGTCAAGGCGGCCGCATTTCTATGGGGGCCAAATGCGAAAACACCCGTGTACTTAGATTTAGGTGCACGTTAAAGAATCCCAGGTGGTGCAAATTTCCGGAGTCCCCCCACTACGGCGTGCCTCATAATCATATAGTTGTTTTGGCACGTTAAACCCCATAATATTTTTTTAAAGAAATCCTGCCACCATAAGATCTATACGAGTCTTA
>NC_051162.1:97064017-97139888 GCF_013339745.2 Dermacentor silvarum
GAACGGGGTCTAGTATTTTTAATGCACCAGAACAAAGAACTAACTGGCTGTCACTGAATGCGCCAAGCACAGCGCATAGCGTCCAGCTTAACCCATCGGATTAATCCTATAGGGTTGTGCAAAGCCTGATGCAGGATGTTCATCCGTGCTATCCTCAAGAAGCGGCTCTAGGTCGAATTACGCAGGAATTGAGAAGCACATTTTTACGCACCTCATTCCGTACAATACACGCACACTTAATACGTGCTGTTCCGCCATACTACACTGCTTTGATCATCTGTTGATCGTAACTGAATATAGGCTACTCAATGATCTAATCGCACGATATGTGACATCATCATCACACTGATCTCTGGTTTAGGAGAGCACGCAGAACGTGATGGAATGCGGCGGGTTTTATTTATTTATTTATTTATTTATTTTTTGATGTTCTGTATTTTTCCCGACTAGCACCCTGCCATAGACACTGCCTGCTTTATTAGCAAGCTTCTAAAGCTTAATATTCTTTTTTTAATGCATGTGTTTTGCAAGGAAGAGGTCTCATATCTCTGGATACATAACATTATACAGCGGCTGCACGTCTCATCCTGATTATAGTGCACTAGAAAATTCAGGGTACAGTGAAACCTGAATTTTCGGTCTTTACTATAGTATTCACAAACTATCGTTACGACTTGCAACGTCGTCGTCTCTTCTGGTTATCGTGCATAAACCGTGTGATACAAAGAACACAAATGGCCTCAGTATAAACACGGAAATGAATGCGTGATAGCCTATATATATATATATATATATATATATATATATATATATTGTTTTTATTACTATAGTAATATTAGTAATAATAACTGCAGTTATATCTACCCTAAAGTTCGAGTTACATGACCAGTGTATACATTCGATTGTGAGCACACACAAATGAAATCATGACTTCTCGCGCGCACACCACATCCACTTGAATTATAACGTACGTCAGAAGGATGGAGAGTAGGTGTGATGCGCGCAGAAGATCATAGTAACATGCTTGATTGAAGGGCAGCGTAATGATCCATATAGACGTACATTAAAACACACAGACACACGGTCGCTGTGTGTGTGGGTGTTTTAATGTTTTATACAGTCTTATTAAGTGCGCTGCCCTTCAATGCGCCAGCCGCAAATCCCGGCTGCGGCGGTCACATTTCGATGGAGGCGAAATGCAAAAACGCCCGTGTGCTTGCGTTGTAGTGCACGTTAAAGAACCCCAGGTGGTCAAAATTAATCCGGAGCCCTCCACTACGGCGTGCCTCATAAAACTGATCTTTGGCACGTGAAACCCCAGAATCAATCAATCAAGAATGTCTATAACCAACTATATCCCGCCTATTCGTCCTGACCAAGTTGAATGGTAGCATGCAGTATATCGACATATACATTCTGCCAAACACGCAGGGGAGCTTTAAAGTCTGTTATAAACGGCTGATCGATACCATTTGTGTAGAAGAAAAGATCAAAAGGTTCTCTGAACCCCTAGAGAAATACTGAATTAAGTGATGGTGTTCTGTGCAGGCGCTACACAGATAGTTTCTCACAGTACAATATATATATTCCAGGGGTCAACTGAGGCTGTAGCTTGCAGCTGCAAGCTACAGCCAACATAACAGCTACAACATAATAACTGCACGGACGCATATTGACTAGTTAATGTACGTCCGTGCAATTATTATGTTGTAGATACAGTCGAGAACCTCTACAACGAAATGGCCTGTAGGAATGTTCCGCGGTTGTATTGTGAGCTGTGTGGAGCGCGACCTTTGCCATGAAGTGGCCCGGGCCCAATCACTTCAGCTAGGCCTAACTAGGCCTACAGTCGAACACTGTTACTGAAAAATTCGAAAATGATGATGATGTGTGGTGTTTTATGGCGCAAGGGCCAGTTATGACCAAAGAGCGCCATGCCAGTGTTTGTGAGTGTGCAGTGGAGCGATGAATTTTGAGAAGTATATGAAGCGTGGCTGTAAAGGGGCCTAAAAATAATCGCTGTAAAGTGCGTAAAATATACATGTACTAAAATCATGGCAATGACTCATGAGGTGTACTATGAAATGAAGAATGCACTGAGAAAGAATGACACGGTATTTAAAATATTTAAGATGCAATTGGCAAGAAGCACTACTGCCTAGACAGAGCCCTTGAACCACAAGGGCCTGGAGGCATGTGCTATAAAAACTACTATCGCAGCGGCATCCTCTGGAGAGAGGATGCGCTACGACCTTAATGGGCTAATAACATGCAGGACCACATCGTTCAAGAAATCGACGACTGCTTTGGCGTTAAAAAGTGGTTCTTCACCAAGAAACATGATGGGATGAAGAGGCACATGATACCGGTACGCTTGAGGAAAATATTTCTTTCTCTCTGTTTCGGCTTCCCGACACTCCACGAGGACATGGAGGACGGTCAGCCTCTCACCACATCTACCGCAGGTTGGCGGTTCATCACCAGTAAGCAAAAAATTGTGGGTGCCATATGTATGTCCTATTCTTAGACGACAGAACAGGACATCAGTTCGTCGTGTTTTCGTTACGGGGGGCCAGAAACCTAACTGTGGTTTTATCAAGTGAAGCTTGTTATTTCTTTCTGCATCCCACATGCGTTGCCAGTGGCTTCGCAGTTTCTTTCGCAGGAAAGGCTTCAAATCTGTTGCAGGAACAGCAGCTGTAGGGAGATGTAATGCCTGAGATGTAACTGATGTGGCCATTTGGTCTGCTCGAACATTACCCTCAATGCCTCTATGGCCCGGCAACCAGCATATAATCACATGCTGGTTAGATATATACGCTTTACACAGAATGGAATAGAGCTCATTAAGTACAGGGTTTTTGTGTTTACAGAGTGATTGCAATGCTTTCACAACACTTTGCGAGTCTGTAAATATGATAGTCTTTTTAAGTTTTGATTTCATTATAAACTTTACAGCCGATAATATTGCATAGGCCTCAGCCGTAAAGATACTTGTCTCCGGGTGCAGTACACCGGATTCCGAAAACGATGGACCGATGGCTGCATAAGATACCGCGGCATGTGACTTGGAAGCGTCTGTGTAAAACTCTGTACATGAGTATTTAGATTGGAGTTCTAGGAAATGCATTTTAATGTGTGCCTCTGGCGCATGCTTCGTGACTTCTATAAATGATGTGTCACAATCTATGAGCTTCCACTGCCACGGCGGCAATAGTTTCGCTGGAGCCATAGGACATTGTTCAAGCAGCGGAACACCCATTTCCTCACTGAGGTTCCTCACACGCAAAGAGAACGGCTTTCTCGCTGCAGGTCGGTTACGGAAGAGTGTGGCAGCGGTCACATCGTTTATTGTTGAATAAGAAGGATGTTCAATGTTCGCTTGTACATTCAGAAAATATGTAAAACTGCTGTATGACCGCTGCAGATGAAGCGACCACTGATTCGATTCTACGTAGAGGCTCTGGATAGGACTTGTCCTGAAAGCACCAGTCGCAAGACGGATGCCTAAGTGGTGCACGGGGTCTAGTATCTTTAACGCACTTGGCGTTGCAGAACTATAAATTATTGACCCGTAATCAAGGCGTGAGAGGACAAGACTTTTATAGAGGTTAAGCAGACACTTTCGATCACTGCCCCAAGACGTACGCGACAGAAGCTTTAAAAGGTTCATTGTCTTCAGGCATTTTGCCTTCAGATGCTTAAGATGAGGAATAAATGTGAGTTTACAGTCTAAAATGATACCTAAAAACTTGTGCTCGCTGCTCACAGAGAGCGCATCTCCTTTGATTGCAATACTTGGGACTGGCGTTACGCCTCTCTTGTTAGTAAAGAGTACGCAAGTGCTCTTCTGGGCATTTACTTTAAAACCATTTTCATCTGTCCATTTGGACAATTTGTTTATTCCAAGCTGCACTTGTCGTTCGCAGATGGCAATATTGCATGACTTGAAGGCTATTTGCACATCGTCGACATAAATGGAATAAAACATTGTGCGTGGAATGACTGTGTGCAGGGAATTCATTTTTACTATAAATAGTGTGCAACTAAGCACGCCTCCCTGTGGCACACCGGTCTCTTGGGTGAATGACTTAGACAGAGCGTTACCCACTCTTACGCGGAAAGTGCGATTAGATAGGTAACTTTCGATTGTATTTAACATGTTGCCACGGACACCCATCGCGGAAAGATCTCTGAGAATGCCGTAGCGCCATGTCGTGTCGTAAGCTTTTTCTAGGTCGAGAAACACTGAGAGGCAGAACTGCTTATGTATAAAAGCATCCCTAATATAAGACTCAATGCGAACAAGGTGGTCTGTTGTGGACATACCTTCCCTGAAACCACATTGCAAGGGGTCTAGTAGTTTGTTATATTCAAGGAAACAGATTAAGCGCCTGTTTATCATTTTTTCAAATAGTTTGCACAGGCAGCTTGTTAGCGCTATTGGCCTGTAGCTGCTGGCTAGGGATGGGTCTTTGCCTTGTTTAAGCACGGGGATGACTATAGCTTCCTTCCACGAGGACGGGATATACCCATCCGCCCACATGGCATTGAAAAGATACAGGAGTGTTTTCAGAGTTTCAGGATGTACGTACTTAATCATTTCATATATGACACGATCACCGCCTGGCGCCGAGTCATTGCAGCAAGCGAGGGATGCCTTAAGTTCAGTTAAAGTAAATGGATAGTTGTAGGACTCATTCGATGATCCTTTACGTTTAAGGGGCTGTCGCTCTTCGCGTTCTTTGAACCTCAGAAATGCTTGTGTGTAGTGGGACGCACTGGATACATGTTCGAAGTGTTCGCCCAGATAATCTGCCTGGTCTTCCAGGCTCTCACCTTGGGTACTGACTAAGGGTAACGGGTGTACCTCCCGGCCTTTTAATTTATTTACTCGATTCCACACTTTTGTCTCATCAGTGTAAGAATTTATACCGGAGATGTACTTCTCCCAACTCTCCCTTTTAGCACGTCGACGCGTTCTTCTACCCTGGGACTTTATTTGTTTGAAGTTAATCAAGTTTTCGGCAGTTGGTGAGTCCCGAAGTTGTACCCAAGCTTTGTTTTGATTTTTCCGTGCTTGTTTACAGTCTTCATTCCACCACGGAATGCGACGTTTATTCGCAAGTCCGTTTGTTTGACGGATGCATTTCGTGGCAGCGTCAATTATAAAGGCTGTTATATAGGCCACAGCGTCTTCTATATTAAAGGAGGCAATATCATCCGTGGTTAAATATGTAAGTTCTCGGAAAAGTTCCCAGTTACCCGTGTCAACCTTCCATCGGGGAATGTGTGGCGAGCATGTATCTTGTTTCGTTAAGTTTAGCATAATTGGGAAATGGTCGCTCCCATAGGGGTTCCTCAGAACAGACCACTCCAGATACGGAATTAGAGTACTCGATACTATACTTAAATCGATGGCTGAGTATGTGTTATGTGTAACGCTGTAATAAGTTGGCTCTTTCTTGTTAAGTATAGATGCGCCTGAAGAAAACAGAAAATTTTCTATAAGGCGTCCTCGCGCATCTAAACGAGAGTCGCCCCATAAGGGGCTATGAGCATTCACATCACCAACAACTATGTATGGCGGAGGAAGTTCATCAATGAAGCTTTGAAACTGTGTCTTGGAAAGTTGATAACAAGGAGGGACGTAAATCGAACTAATTGTGACTAGCTTACCGAACAGTACTGTTCGGACAGCAACTGCCTCAAGGGTAGTTCGGAGGTTTATTTGCCGACAGGCAACACCTTTATCGACTATTATAGCGACACCGCCCGACGAGGCGATAGCGTCGTTGCGGTCCTTTCGAAAAATGGCATATTGCCTTAAAAAGTTTGTGTTTTCTGCTTTGAGATGCGTCTCCTGGACACACAGCACCCTCGGGCTGTATTTAAGAAGGAGCTCTTTGACATCATCAAGGTTACAAAGGAGACCCCTAACGTTCCATTGTAATATTTGCGTGTTCATAATGAAAGAGGAGTTTGTGCTGTGTGTTCAGGGAATGCAAAATCAGTTCACAGAGCCTTTGTCGGGCCCTGTGATGCGGGATTTTTCTTTTCTGGAGCGATCGCGAGAATCGCGCTGCTCCCTAGGCGCTGATGGCGCCGTCTGGCTGGTTGTTGTGTCCATCGCCTCTTGGAAGGCGCTGGACACGCGCTCTTGCAAGCGCTGTGTTGGACGAGGAGGCCTCGTCTCAAGAGACGAGACCCTTGAGGCCACCAGCCCGGAGGTCGACAGCCCCTTCTTCTGGGAGGGCGGCGCAGCGCTAGCTGCAGCCGCCGAGGGGGCGGATGGCGTCACCGCCGGCTCACTGTGTGCGGGCCGGACAGCCGCCGGAGGCCGTTGTGGCGCTGCCCCCTGACGCGCCACTTCAGCAAAGGTATTCTTTGGTAGGTACACTACCCGCCTGCGTGCCTCTTTGAACGATATGTTTTCCTTCACTTTGATTGTCACGATTTCTTTTTCTTTTTTCCAGGATGGGCACGATCGCGAGTATGCGGGGTGCTCGCCATCACAATTCACACAGTGTGGCGCGTTCTCACAACTTTCAGATGGGTGTTCATCGGCACATTTGGCACAGGTTACTCGGCCTCGGCAGTTCTGAGAACTGTGGCCAAACCTCTGGCATTTGAAGCAGCGGAGGGGATTTGGGATATAAGGCCTGACTCGGATCTTTACATAGCCTGTCTCGATAATCTCGGGAAGCACACTTGAGCCGAATGTTAAGATTAGATGCTTGGTTTGAATCTCTTTACCATCACGCCTCATCTTAATTCTTTTCACATTGATGACATTCTGGTCACTCCATCCCTCCAAAAGTTCAGTCTCAGTTAGCTCCATTAGATCGTCATCGGAGATGACACCACGAATGGTGTTCATAGAACGGTGTGGGGTGACACTCACTGGAATGGCCCCGAAAGACACAAGATTAGGTAGCTTTTCATATTGAATTTTATCGCGGAGTTCAAGCAGTAGGTCACCGCTTGCCAACTTGGAAACTTTGTAACCTGGGCCAAAAGCTTCCATCAGTGATTTTGCAACCAGGAAAGGTGAGACGATTCTTGCTGACTTTTCTGCTTTCTCAGAATGTATGACATGAAATCTTGGAAAATTATCAACTTGGCGGCCAAAAAACTTGAATACTTCTTCGGTGCGTCCCTCGTTTATGAGGGCGATCAGGGAGTTGGGGGAATGATGAAAAAGCCATAAAAGTAACGAAAATTTCGGTAGCTATGCCAGCCGCCCACCACCGAGCCCAACAAGGGGACGCTACAAGACCCGAAGGAGACGTAGACGCCAGCTGTACGTAGCCACTATAACCTAATATAACGGACCCAAGGTTGGATAAATTACACCAGGTTAACCCTTGCTGCCTGGAAAATTGGAAGTAAAACGAAGCGAAGAGAAGACAGGAGAGGTGGAAAGTGAGAGAGAAAGACGAAGGTTGGAGGGAGAAAGAGACAGGAAAAGGCAACTACCGATTTCCCCCGGGTGGGTCAGCCCGGGGGTGCCGTCTACGTGAAGCCGAGGCCAAAGGGGTGTGTTGCCTCCGCCGAGGGGCCTTAAAGGTCCAAACACTCGGTATCAGCTCAACCCCCAGGATCCCCTTTTCCCCGGACACGGCTAAGCCGCGCACGGTTAGACGCGGGAGGGTCCAACCCTCGTGTGCTCGGGTACGTGGTGGCGCAGCTCACCAAACGCCTGCTGACGCAGACGCCCCTGCGGGGCTAATCAGAGAAAGGCATTTGCATAAGGGCACACTATGATCAGGACAGACCGTGTCGCTGCAATTTTCCTGGAAGCCCTCTGCTTGCCTCTTTTGCGATCTTAATTGCAGGTACGTCGTTTACTTTACCAAAGAACGTAGCCCATCACAGGGTCTTAATTATTTTGTTGAGTTATCTGAAACTTCTGCACCTAACTTGAGAAAAGTGTGCCAGAGATGCTGCCTACTAAATAAAGTACATAATCCTGCAACTACTGCTTCGAAGGGGCGATATTCTATCTCCCATGCCTAACTGAAACGGTTAATGATGAAAAGGCTAAGGACATTTAAGACTTCCTCATTGAAATATCCTAATGAACAATTTTAGTTAGACTCTATAGTACAAGTTAATGTATATTGTATGCATATACAGCGTACTTCACGTAAGCTTTTTCTTTTTTTTTTGCGATTGCTTGTACCATCTCATTCTGGTCGTTTATGTGGTTGTACTGTAGCGTCGGGAGAAGCCCCATGTAATTTGCGCTATTTCTAAGCACGATTACTATAATAAAAATTATAGTAGAAAGGCCTCTGTTGGAGAGGTCTTTCTAGGCTTGCGTGTCAGTTAACCGCGAGTGCATTCTTTAAAAAAACGTTATGGTGTTTTTGCGTGCCAAAACCACGATCTGATTACGAGGCACGCCGTAGTGTGAGGCTCCGGAATAATTTGGCCCACATGGGGTTCTTTAACATGCACCTAAATCTAAGTACACGGGTGTTTTCGCATTTCGCCCCCATCGAAATTGGGCCGCCGTGGCCAAGATTTGATCCTCCGCCCTCGTGTTTAGCAGCCCAACACCATTGCCACGAAGTGCATACTTGCGACCAAGGTGTGGAAAACGTTTAATGGCTGCCTGAACTATTGTCAGTTTCTACGCAAGAAGCATAAATAACATGGAATGCACAACTTAAGAACCATCATCATTACTAGCACTCATCAATAATTGCTCAGGTCTGAGAACAGTTATTCCAAGTTTTGTCTTTCCGTTTTGCTTAGATGTAAATGGTAACACCACGAGCATAAATCGCGAGCAGGGCTTACCAGCCTCACAATGACGCTGACATTTGGAACAGACAGTTCAATTTGTACGTAAGCAGAAGCGTTGAGCACATCCAGCTAAAAACGTCATGTGCGTCCCGTGCCACCCTCTGGCAACGCTTATACAGTTTCGCGTGCGCATAAGTTTTGGGGTTGGAGTTGTCACAAATATGCGTTCTTTGCTTACGCTTGCCTATTCGCGTCGTCAAGTGGTAGACACGGAGAGCACGGCTAGCAGTAAGGTTTGTCCAAGGCAAGCCGAAGGTAAGGCAATGCTTTCATTATAAGCCTCGCAGCTTTATTCGTGATCGTCCTTTAATAGCGGAGCTCTAGTGCAAGGAAAATCATCCCTTTTAATGCTACAAGAGCTTGAGCGACAGTTTTCGGCGAAATATGCCCATAAAGCCCGTCAAGTGCATTCGGCCACAAACGTTTACGGGACTCCAAATTCGAGAAAAAGGAAAAGAATCCGAATGCTTGTAAAGCCTGGGCACATAGTCTCAGATTAAAAGTTCCAGACAGCACTTCCATTTGAGAATTCTACAGTAATTCATAAATTAGGAACTGCCAAGAGTTAACACAGCAGAAATTAAGATTTCTCTTGCAATTATGTCCAGTAAACTCGGCTGGCTTTACCTCAGACACACAAAGCAAAAGCGTACATTTCATGTGCATCTGTGAGACGCGTACAGTTTTTTTTTTTCTTATGGTCTACGTGTGTATATTTTAATCGCGCACAATACTCACACGCGCACAGCTCCTACGCACGTGAAAACAACTGTGAAATGACACTGGGCACGTCTAAAACTGAGCAAAGTGCGGTATAACCGACAGATGGAAGAAAACTAAATTTACTCCAACTTTGATGACCGTCGCGATGGTATGCATAATGATTGCTGCATGAGGCGTATGGTCCAGCGGCGCGCATGTAATAAGCGGTTGACGAACGCACCTCTTCGATCACTGAAAGTAGCGACAGAAAACGGCTTAATATGCATATGTCCGAATGCAGAGTTGCTGATAAATGTGGCTTTCGTGACACACTGTTAAAGCAGCAGGACAGTATTAGTGCCATTAATCTCCGCCAGTTGCCTTATTCAGGACTCAGGTCGATGGGTGCTTCTGTTGGCGAAACCATGCGTCTTCTGGAGATCTGTAATATTAATGAACAGTAATACAATACATCGATCTGCCTAAGGAAGAGTGGTATTCTTCGCTACAAATGGTGAACGGTAGAAAAGAAAGTGGCCTTTACAGGGATCGTTCAGGTCGAGGAAAGCTGTTATTTTCAGTGTATTTACACAGCCAACATAATTTAAATGGCATGACATAGGGGAACAAGTGTGGCAACAAAAATCGCGTTTTGTTGTAAAGAAACAAAGTAATCTACAAATCGAATACTTTGTTCACACTTACACCTGCAAATAATCATTATGATTATTACTATTATGGTTGCACACAAAAACAATCACATAGAGGTGAGGAGCCAGCAGGCCGTATAAGGCACGCGCATTGCACCCGCAGACAGCAGATCAATGGTCTGGCGCAAATGCAACAATATAAAGTGAATCAACTACTAGCGTAGAAAATATAAGAATTAAGCTGATAACCCGCCGGCATGGGGATGACATTGAAGAAGCTCTGGCACTTATTGGTGCGCAACAAAAAGTTGGTGCGCCCAATGTGATGGTAATGGTGGCAATGATAGAAATTTCGTCAGTTGTTTTAAGTAAACTCACGGTTTCGCCCGACAGGTGAAGTATTGATTGCGATAGCTATACAAAGGAAGGTTAGTCGTTTTGTCAGCTGCATAAATTATTGTAAACATTCTTTTACTCTCTAAATTAACAAGCACGTTGTCAAGTGTACGCATGCTAACACCCCCCCCCCCCCTCCCCGAATACATCTCACTCGATGACCGCGTACACTCGCTGTAAAAACACTGGCGTGATGAAGAGCGGCAGCGGTGTCGAGCGAATTTTCCTTCGTGCTGCTTCTCGCTTCACTGCGAACTGGATGCACTAGTACACAGCACACACGAATCCATCAGCCATCTTCGGTGAGCTAGCCTTTGGACCCAGCGCAGATCGCCTCCAAGATATGACGCGCACTATCCGCGCTTAGCGGCCGCAGCTGGAGTAAAAGAGGTGCACACTAACCTCTCCCCTTGAACCCCCCCCCCCCCCCGCCAAGGAGCGCATACGCAGATGGCGCGCACCCTACCACCTTACTCCCCGGCGAGCATGAGAAGACACCCACCGCATCAATCCAGCCGCCATCCTTCTAGGCTTATCCTCGCAGGCTTTTGTTCTCACCTACAGCATACGTTACGCCACCACAATCTATTGCAATTGGACATTATGCGGAACATGGTGACCCCAACGGCAGTAACGACGGCATAAGTTCGCCTGGAGTGTCCATGTAATCGCTATCGCAATAAAATGCCTGATATACCGAAATCAATAGTCACCGGCTATTGCTTTTCCTTAGTGGGAATGCGCTACAGGAAAACGGAAAGCAGGTTTGTTAAACATGCAGATAAATGTATAACTAATACTTATATGGTTACTCCTGGTAAGACTGACATGCATGCATGAGTGCACACGCAGACACATACATACATAGGAATAGACGGAGACGTGAATATACATAAATACACATGTACTCAGACAAGCATCCCGAGTGTTGAAAATCACCAGACAGACAGACAGACAGACAGACAGACATACATACATAGATACATACATACATACATACATACATACATACATACATACATACATACATACATAGATACATACATACATACATACATACATACATACATACATACATACATACATACATACATACATACATACATACATAGGAATAGACGGAGCCGTGAATATACATACACATGTACTCAGACAAGCATCCCGAGCGTTGAAAATCAACAGACAGACAGACAGACAGACAGACAGACATAGGAATAGACGGAGACGTGAATATACATAAATACACATGTACTCAGACAAGCATCCCGAGTGTTGAAAATCACCAGACAGACAGACAGACAGACAGACAGACAGACAGACAGACATGACACATTGTTTTGCAGGAAGTATACAGGTTGTTTTATTTTATCGGCACCAAATTTTTAAAATTGCCTGTGGCAGATAGCACAATTATAGTCCTTGATCTAAACTACTCGATGAGGCGGCCATTACTTCCTTCAGAAATCAAAACGCCTAATTGAATAGTTAACATAATTACGCGAATTAATTTTTAATTTATTCAACGGCACATCTTTCAATCTACGAAATATAGCCGCTGAGTTAGGAAGGCGTATCCACTTGGAACGAATTCTCAGGACTGAACCAGTCCTGAGATATTAATGTTAATAATTTAGGACGAAATGCATGGGCGTTCCAGTTAACTTTTTGAGGAAAACGCTGTTTTATGCATTGAAGCCCAAAAGTAAATTAAACACCAATGCATTCCGTCGGACATTTTGAAAATTAATATCTCGAAACTGGTTCAGTCCTGAGAATTCGTTCCAAGTGGGTACGCCTTGCGAACCCAGCGGCAATAATCCCCAGATTGAAAGATGGGCGGTAACATAATTACCTAAAACGTTAATTAGCGTAATTATGATAATTATTCAATTATGCGTTTTGATTTCTCGTGGAAGTAATGGCCGCCTCATCGAGTAGTTTAGATCAAGTAATATAATTGTGCTATCTGCAACAGCCAATTTAAAAAAAATTGGTGCAGCTAAAATGAAACACCCTGTATATGCTTCCTGCCGGAAGAAAAACGCGTAGTGAAAACATTTTTGATGATGATGAAAACATGCTTATTCGCAGGGAAGAAGAACTAGGAAAGGTACCCCTAGTTTGGGGCTACTGTGATGTATCAGTGCCCGGCAGAGCTCAGATGTGCCCTTGCGAAGGACGCCTTCTCATTGCTCTGCGGTATAGGAAGCAAGGATAGGGGGAAAGAGAGGCTGCCAGATGCTGGGTTAAAAAAACAGTTTAAATTGTTCATCAAGAATATTTTCAAGCATTGCGATTACGCGAGTATAAATAATTTACTTATGCGTGCGCGTATCACTTTCGGGTGTATCGATCACGTACTGCTTGTTCGAAGCTGGAGCCTTGCACGGCGTCAGCGAAGTGCTGTCGCTAAGTGACAAACGAGCCAGACTGAGTGTTCGAAGCTGGAGCCTTGCACGGCGTCAGCGAAGTGCTGTCACTAAGTAAGTGGCAAACGAGCCAGACTGAGTTCTCGAAATACGGAGGCGGCACTACTTGTCCATCGCAAGACGGAGATTGCCTGTCTAACACGTTGATCTGGTGAGTAAAATGTGGTCAATCTGCTATGAACCTTTACCTGCTAATGCGAAAGTGTGCGTTTCATCTCCCGAAGAAATGAAGTGCTGTACGGTGGTCACATAGTTGAATTTATGTCGGCAATGGTAAGCGAAGGTTTGCCACTTTGTTCGACTCAAGAAATGCGGTTCTGTTTGGGCTGACCCGCTCAACAGTTTATTTCTGCAAGCCTCCACTCAGCCGCTTGGTGAATCACGTAAGATTTCGCTTCGTTCCCTTAGAGAAATGTAGCCATCTTCGTTTGTGCCTATTCAATCATTTTAGATATGTAATACATGGGACCCGAAAAGTCAATCTGTAAATGTTTTTCACTAAATCGTTTGCCTATTACTCAATGCACCGCTGCGACAAAAGATAACTAACAAGCACAACGGTTTCTTGAGAAATAAATAAAAACCAATCAGGAATGATGTTTTTGTTGTCATCATGCGTGTCAAGCACTATTGACTACTGCCGATTTTCAGAGGCGTTTACATGTCACGTATTAAGCTTGTAAAAAACAATTCTATTTCAGCAGAGAAAAATCGGTCATTCTATAGCACTACCTTTAGGAATACCATTTTCTGCATGTAGACTGCATAGTAAGCCTGCTTTACCTACAGACAACCGGGGGAATATGTATTTTCCCAGTGTGATCTTCAATTGAAATTTCACCCCACATGTGAAGTATAAACAATCCAGTGCAGCTCCTGGAATTGAAGTTGCATATGTTTCGACGCCTGGATCAAGCTGCTCATTTGGACCTGCTTTGAAGTTGCTAAATATCTCAGAGCATTCTAGCTCAAGGATACTACCTGTCTGTTATCGTTGTAACGCCAGCCAGTTGACACATGCTGATGCGCAGTAAGGGATATAAACACGTTCGCAGTGCACAGCCGGTACAGGTGTCAACGGCATTCTCAGAGCAGCCACGCCGAGCTGAAATAATTACTGTCATGTAACTCACGATGAAACGCAAAATAAGCATTGCCATATGTTGGGCGTTTTGGTAAACTGAACGCACATTTAGTGCCAGCGGACAAGCGCAGGAGGCAGACGTCGACACAAAGCGCTAACTTCAAAACTTTATTTCCATGAAACAGCTGCCTATATAATCCATGCACAGTGGCGCCACATCGTCCCGATTCAGCCATCCAAAAATGCCGTCTCCTTATCTAACAAGTCGACCAAAGGGGCACTAACGCACGTTTCACTATTCCGACCGATAGCCTGAGCCTTAATAATCTCTCGCACATCTCTATCTTTGTGCTTTGCAAGAATTCAACACAGGAATCATACACCGGTGCACAGCCGCATTCCTCACAATGAGAAGAAAAATGGTCGTAGTGTTTATTCCTTACATGTAAACTATGTTCTCTTAGCCGGTCATTAAGACAGCTTCCTGTCTGTTCGATGTACGTTTTCCCGCATGAAAGCGGAAGCTCATACACCAAAGCTTCTACGAAATCCACAGGAGCCTCATTATGGTTTTTAGAACATCCGACCGCTGGCTTATGGTCTGGGTCTGTCAGCCGACAAATTTCCCGAGTTTTTCTATCGCTGAAAAGACGACCTTTGTGTCCACACGGCTAGCCATTTTCTTAAGGCTATGTGCCGTTCTATGCACATAGGGAACCTATTGTTTCGCGAGTGCCGGTCATACGGGCAGCTTCACTCTTGAAGGAGAAATGACAGTGTTCTGCCAGCAGAGAAGGAAGGTGGTTTTTTAGTCCTCAAGGAAGGTGATTTTAACAAGAAAGCCTGCTCCGCAATTGCCTCTGTGTTCAACCAGTGTCGTGATGTAAGACTTAGAAAGATTAAGCTAGAAACTAAGTATATTTGCAAGAAAGCCGGCCTTAGTCAGTTGCTTCGTGAAATTGACAACGCGAAGTCGGGGAGCCTTCAAATCATGTTTAGTGCGGAGACGCACAAACCCGAGTGCCCGTTAAGGAGAATAGTTTCAGAAACCGGGTCGTGGAAAACAAATTTCGCCCTTTTCTTGCAAGAAAAACTCATAATTCTCAACATTGACGACCCATTTTTTGGTTAAGAGCTCCGAAGAAATTCTATATTTCCTGAAACAAAATTCAGATAGAAGCTTAATAGTGTGCTCCTTATAAAGCACTTGTATTACTTCTTGCCTCAAAAGAAGTTAATAGCATGAAGAAGAAGAACGCGTAGACGAGTATGGCGTGGTTGCTTTTTCAAAACTCAGCCGGATTATCCGTTCAAGGCTTTTTAGATATGCTTCAATGTTATCTTCACTTGACCTATGCAGCATGGAATGACAAAATATTCATTCAAAAGCAGGGTGTCTGCATCGGCTCATGTTTGGCGCCTATACTCAGTGACATTTTTCTAGCCCAGCATAACAAAAACCTGTTGCCTACCTTGTCTGAGCACAGGGTGGTCAAAGTTGATGACTATCTAGTCCTTTTCGAAACAGATGAACATAAACAATAGATAACAGTAGATATGCTCTTCAACGCTTTTTTGTAGACCTTAGCCCACTTCCTCTCACGGTGGAAGAGCCGACTGATAACGTGCTGCATTTCTTAAACATTCAAGTCGAGTTCACGGAACGACACACGTGTTGGGAGTATAAATCCAGGGCTAGTAAGCTTCTGTTGTCGTACCGGTCTGCTCACTCGAAGCTCGTCAAAAGGAGCATTGCCACTTGTGTAATGGAAATGCATTAAAGAAATGCTGCCACCCGCCCTGGTTGCTCAGTGGCTATAGTGTTGGGCTGCTGAGCACGAGGTCACGGGATCGAATCTCGGTCACGGCGGCCGCATTTCGATGGGGGCGAAATGCGAAAACACCCGTGTACTTAGATTTAGGTGCACGTTAAAGAATCCCAGGTGGTGCAAATTTCCGGAGTCCCCCACTACGGCGTGCCTCATAATCATATCGTTGTTTTGGCACGTTAAACCCCATAATATTTTTTAAAGAAATCCTGCCACCATAAGATCTATACGAGTCTTATGGACCAGTCGGGAAGGTTATCCGCGGCAGGGTTTCCGGAGTCAGTGCAGGTCTCGGTCGTAGAGGAGCTGCTAAAAAGATAGCGTTTAGACAGTAACAATCGGCATGCTGCAAATCAACGGACAGAAAACAGGAGGAACGTAGCGGTAATTGCCTATCTGCATAGAAGGGCACATAGCCTTAAGAAAATGGCTAGCCATGAGGACACAAAGGTGGTCTTTTCAGCGCCATAACTCGGGAAAATTTGTAGGTTGATAGACTCGTACAGTAATCCAGCGGCCGGATGTTCTATGAACCATAATAAGGTTCCTGTGGATTGCGTAGTAGCTGTGGTGTATGACCTTCCGCTTTCATGTGGGAAGAAGTATATCGGGCAGACAGGAAGGTGTCGTAATGACCGGCTACGAGAGCATAGTTTAAATGTAAGGAATAAGCACTACGGCCATTGGTCTTCTCATTCTCAGGAATGCGGTTGCGCACCGGTGTATGATTCTTGTCTTGTTTTTGCAAAGCACAAAGATAAAGATGTGCGAGAGATTACTGAGGCTCAGGGCTATCGGTCTGAATAGTGAAACGTGTGTTGTGCCCCTTCGGTCGACTTGTTAGATAAGGAGACGGCCTTTTTGGATAGCTGAATCGGGAAGATGTGGTGCCACTGTGCATGGGTTAAATAGGCAACTGTTTCATGAAAATAAAGTTTTGAAGTTAGCGCATTGCGTCGGCGTCTCCCTTCTGTCCTTTTCCGCTGGCGCTAAATATGCTTTCACAAAATAAGACAGCAGTTCTTCGGAAGATGGTGACTTGAAGTGAATGATAGTGTTCTAACAAGGAATGACATTGTAGCCAACGTTTGACGAAGGGACTTGCTTTGTCTGCAGCTACCATTGTCAAAATGTTGGCTACAGCAACATTCCGAACTTTACCATACGACACAGCAGACAATGAACCCGAGGGAAGCACTGTTGAACCGTTTCTTTTTGTATTGAAATAATAATCAGGAATGATGGTTACGTGTTCGGTATGCTTCATGTTCTTTATGTGGAAGAGTGAAGTGAAAGAGAAAAGAGATCTGTCAACCGCACTTGACATCGAAGGAAGGCAAGGTCTTCCCGGAGACATTAGTGTACCACGCGGTTTTTGTTTAGACTACAGTACCTTTGAGATCGCCCCCCATTTCTAGACTGGCATATTTTCGCGATCAGCCCACATTTTTTCGTTGAATAAACGAACACTTCTCGTTCCTCTGTTGGGCGCGCGCTTTGATCGAACGCATATAAATTTCATTTTGGGATATTGGCGCTAAATACGCACAGAGCTGCGTGCTAACTCTAGGCTAACTTGTTACTACTTCTTTTTCCAAGCTTAGTTTTTGCGCATTCTTTCGCAGTCCTACACGAACTAGAAGGCCTCAAATAGTCTTCATTTACAAGACGAAAGTCGCAGTCAGATACCCAGATCTCACGAGCCCCGAATCGATCCCAAGTATCCAATAGACCGTGTCTTCAAGAAAACGTGCTGCTGGCTCTGCTGGTGGGAGAATAAGTTACATTATCATTTGTACGAAGTGTTAACAGTCGATACAAAAAAGGCCACCAAGTGACTTTCTCAGTTGCAGCCACGATCGGAGCTTCTGCCTCAAGGAACCATGGTCAGCGCAATGGCCCGACACTTCAAGCTTCACGCCTGGCTGTGCAAGGCATCTGGCGTACTCTTTATCAAAAACCTGCCGTCGGGGCGCGTAGAAGAGGGGCTAGTATCGTGGAAGTCATGGTACAGCATCTACTCGATCCTCTGTATCTTGAGCTTCGCCAGTATTCAGTTCTCTATCGTCGCCTACAAAGCAGTGCGCATATTCGTCAGGGTTCGCTCATTCACGAAGTCTGTGGTCGTGGCACTCCCCACGATCGTGACCGCCAAGCAGGTCGTGAACGTTGCCAGCGCCATTTTGGGCTCGCGGAGAATGTTGGAGTTCTTCAAAAGGTCGGCCGAGTATGAGAAGGCGACAGCGTTCGATTGGGAAAAGTACGGCTACAGGTGTCGCCTGAGCTACCTCGTGAGGTTTGTTCTTCATGCTCTTTATCCATAAAAGCCCCACTTTGTGTGTTAGAAAACCTGTTCTGAATTGTCGGTAATTCAAAACCTAACGCAGGCTCATCATGGCAGTGGGCTTTCTTGGGATCCTGGCGTCCAACATCAGTATCAACATGAGGTTGCTAGAACTGACCGCTGACTCATTGCTTGAGTTTTCTCACAATGCAGGCATGGTACTTTTCACCCTTTTGTTCATCACCTATGACATGCTGGCCTTCGCCATTCTTAAACCATGTTGCGTAGTTCTCATCAGTTATGTTCGTCAGCAGCAGGATGTACTCACTTCACTTCTCGGTATGGGCACCGACAAAAGAATAGCCAAGATAATGGATGTCTCCGTACAGCTGCAGCGAGTGCGGCTGAACCTTTTCGCCATAGTGAAGCTCAGAAAAGTTCTCAACGCGACCTGGCAGTTCTCCATCCTGATGTCCGCTGTTGTACTCCTCATTGTGTCATGCGTAACCATCTACACGATTTTTGACGAAGGTGTGCCCACTGACCAGCTTGTTTTGGCCATTTCCTACTGTTGCTACATCACCGTCGACTTTGCGGACGTCACACGGCTGAGCCAGAGGATGGCAAATGAGGTGAGTGTTGATAACCCCATTGACTGTCTCATTGGTCGGCTGGTGGGCTGCCAGAAAGACAGACACATACTGGCTGAGTGACTGACTGACCTAATGAATGTTCTCTAACAACACCGGTCCATGATAGATGCCGTAGTAAAAAGCTCTAGAATAATCTTGACAAACTGATGTTCTATAACGCGGAATAAATTCAAACGAAAGTTTTCTTGAACTCCAGCCAGATCGGAATGCGGTCATCTTCCCCGACAAGAAAATCATGTCTCAACTTCGTGTTCAATTTTCATCTCAATAAAAAGAAATTCTGAAAACTGATTTATTTTTTCGATACTGGCACTTCCATACCGGGTTTGTAACAGCGAAGCTGTTTAAGCAGCCTGAATATGTCGTTCGTGGTTCGTATCAAGAAACAAAAAAGAAAATAAACTTTCTTGCCGAGGCGGGATTCGAACGCGCGTACCCACGGTCCTAAGGCAAGCGTCATAACCACTAGAGTATGTACGCACGCTTGCAAACGAGCATTTATGGAAACCGTATGATTGCGTTCAAGCGTCGTCGTCTTCGTCCACAGCAGGCGCGTTTGCACGCGCTCGTGCTCGGCGAGGTGAAGAGGTTTAGCGCGCTATGCTCGGGAGAGAGAGATAAGACAACGAGAGCGAGAGAGAGAGAGAGACGCATTCACGGAGCGGGTCTGCTGGAACGCTTTGCCGGCATTGCAACGCGGTGGAACACGGTGTCGGTGTTGCAAGCTGCGCTATGCAACGCGCAGTGACGGCCATAAGTCCGAGACGCGCTAAAAGAAATTATCATCATCATGAGTAATAAGATCAAAAGTTCGCGCGCACTTCCGGAAAATGCTGGGCTAAGATCGCCCAGCTTCGCTGTTTCAAGCGTTGAGCGGCCGAATGCAAGATTAAGCGTTTATTTTGCAGGGTGGTATAGAGCAGGAAGTTAAGGACCGCACAAAGAGCGATGGAACGAAAAATGTTAGGACCTAATGTTAAGAGGCAGGAAGAGAGCGGTGTGGATCAGAGAACAAACGGGGATAGCCGATATTGTAGTTGACATTAAGCGGAAGAAATGGAGCTGGGGAGGCCATCTAATATCCATAGGATGGATAACCGGTGGACCGTTAGAGTTAGGGAATGGATACCAAGAGAAGGAAAGCGTAGTCGAGGACGGCAGAAAACTAGGTGGGGCGATGAAGCTTGGAAATTTGCAGGCGCAAGTTGCAATCAGTTAGCGCAAGACAGGGGTAATTGGAGATCACAGGGAGAGGCCTTCGTCCTGCAGTTGACATAAATATAGGCTGAAGATCATTATGATGATGATGATGATAATAGAGCAGGGATGTAACACAGAGAGAATCACAGTAATATGGAGTGTACAAGCTACGCATGGAAAAAAGAGAGACTAGTGCAATATAATAAAGAAAATAAATCTGCTGATATTATCAACGGTAAGAGAACAAGTATGTACGTAGTAAACACATGGCAAGATATGTAACAAAACCAACGCATAAAAGAAAATGCGTTGGTTGAACGAGTTTCAATGTAAGATGACTCTGTTGAGGTGGGAGGCTTTTTAAAACTACGTACTCCTGTACGTATCAGTAGGTGAATTGATGGTATAGGCATTTTATGAATTTTCTTGACAATCATTAGCGAGGAAATACACGGGAAAAGGAGCCACGGTATAATGGCGGTTTTTAGGTTGTTGGCAGTGCAACTGCTGGTGAGTTCGTGCGCTTCAACATGAAACTGTAGCATGGCGATAGTTCTCCGAATATGCCGATGTATACATAGCGCTGGAGTGTTCTCATTAGTCAAACACTAAACCGGTTTGCATAAACATTGCTCAATTTAATATCAACACACATTCCATTGGTCAATGCAGGCAATGTATTCTAAACACTCAATGTAAACGCGAAACATTATGTATTGATATCTTGTTCATTTGTTTTATCTCTCCACCCTCCTAAGGTTCTGGTGCTCAAGAAAAACCTCGTGAACGTCTCAGGGTTCAACAGCTCACCTGCGCTGTTGCAACAGGTAATGTGAAATACAACGCGCAACTAAAGCAGTATATACGGAATCAGCTCACGTTTTACTGCGCTATATACTGAATAAAGGAATTCAGTAGACGCGATGCAAAGGCATTCGTGAATCGGCGATATCACGCTAGAGAGGAAGGCTTAGTAGTAGGCTATTCAGATTTTGTTTCTTTGATACGTGTGACGGGGTAGGATACTGGATGGTGGAACCACACAACCGCTTTATTGAAGTTTCACTTTTAAGATTCGAATCTACTGACTGTGTAGATTGTTGTTTTGTTTACTGCCTGAACTAATATTGCACCATTGCTAACTTATTGGCTTACGGAAAAGTTGAAGCTTACAGTTTGCAAGTCAGAAAGAATTACCGGAATTTTGTAAACGGCATCTGCAAGAGCACCTATATTGCATAAATGTAACCAAAATACTTTATAGTTCGTGATATTTTCACTTTAAGAAAGTTACTCAAAAGACTTGTTCACTTTCTAGTAGAATATTTGAAAGCAATGCAATGCACATTGCCGTATCTCCGCCCCCTTTATGCAGTCTAAACAGTTAAGCACACTTCAGGAAACAGTGGCATCTAGCTTCACTATACGCATTTTGTCTAGCAAGCTTGACAATCCTTTTTCTTTTTAAAGCTCGTTGTAACTGAGCTGAGAGAGAGAAAAAAAGACTTTATTGCGGCAACAATTATATGGACACTCCAGGCGAATTTCCGACGTCCCCGTTGTCGTGAGGTTTCGTTTAAAGTGCAAGTGCCATAAGATCGCGGCCGCGCGCCGTATGCTGTAGGTTCGAGGAAAAGCATGCGAGTGTGAGTCGAGAAGGATGGTGGCTTGGTGCGGTGCCGTCTACTCACACGGGCATGAGGGGGGGGGGGGGCAGGGTAGCGCGCGTGTCTCTGCTTCTACTCCGGCCGCGGCTGCTCATGTGGCAGCGACGCGCGTCTCACCTAGGAAGCAATCTGCGGTGAGTTTGACCGGCAAGCTGACCCGAGATAGCTGATGGCTTCATGCGCGCTGTGTTCTCACGCGCTTAGTTCGCGATGAAGCAAGATTCATCACGAAGGGGAATTCGCTCGCCGCTGCTGCCGCTCTTCACAACGCCGTGCCTGACAGCGAGTGTCCGCGGTCATCGAGGGAGATGTGTTCCTGTTTGTCTGTGTGCGCGCCACACCATGCTTGTTCATTTAGCTAGAAAGCGAATGTTTACGGCACTTTAAACAGCTGATATGAATACAAACGGTGCGGTGTGTAGCTGTCTAATGATTGGCAATCGCAATGAAGACTTTTCCTTTCAGACGAAACACACTTTTTTTTATTCATTCACCGCAATTTGATACTTTCTTCTACTGCACCAACATTCAAATTCATTTATAGTTGCCCAAATGAAAGCCTTTAGCCTTCTCACGAGACTATTGCAGAGGCTCGTAAAGTTTCCCAAGCATTCTATTGTCGCTCCGAAACTGTCACACTTATTGCAAAGCACTTATGCAGCAAATGGAAACCGCATATACATTATCTATAGGGAAGTGACTGATGGCCTACACATTTTTTATGCAGGTCACATATCTCTACAATGCCATCCATCCGCAAGAAATGTATCTTACCGGAGGGAGATTTTTCAGGCTAAGCATGCCACTCCTTGTGTCGGTGAGGCTGGTCTCCATGCTTCTTCGCCTGCGAATGATTGTAAAAATATATTTTGCTTGGAAAGTTGAATCACACGGTAGTGCACAAAATCTTGCTCCTGAAAATTTCGCATGAACAAACGCTAATATGCTCAAGGATATGAAATAATATTCGTTCCAAAACGCTGCGCAAAAGAAACAGTTTCGAACACCTTAGCAATCGGGGTAATGTACGAAGCATACCCGTGTGCCTGAGTAAGCATTCAGCTCTATAACAAAGCTGCTGCGAGTGATGGACTGTGGTTCGCGAGGAGAATTCATGCAAACTATCCATGCTAATAATGTTTCTTGGCGCAACATTATGCGCGTTTAAAGCAAGCGCAACTTTGTCGCGGCGACCTTATTAGGTGATCAAATTAGATGAAGGCGATAATAAATGTCGCTTCTAGAAGAACGTCTGTTGTGTAGGTCATTCCAAAAACGTCATACCTTGAATTTTTGATGAGCTGAAATGTAGGAATAAAGGGCACATTGAACTGTTTGGTACCGTGCCTAATAAAAGTTCTAATCATGTCCCTTCACTTGCTATACATGAAGCCCAGTAACTTGGACCAAATATTTGGAGCGATAGAGCATGCAGTCATTGAATCGAGTACGTTGACTCTAGGATGACGTGTTGGATTCGCATTCAAATGTTTCAGTATTCGCACGTCTATATCTATAACTGACATTGCACCTCTCCTGTTGGCTGAAGCTCGCAGGCTCGGTGATCACGTACTCCGTCATCCTGGTGCAAACAAGTGACAGTGCGGAAAAGTTGAAGACTGCCAGCCTTGCCAGCCTTGGCGCACCTGGAGCGCAGTAAATGGTGACCCGTCCCACAGGAATAGCGTATACTTACTCGCCTAGTGTTGTAGCATTCTGTAGCAAGAAACTGATGAGAAGTCAATTGGTGCGATAATTAGACGGGAAAACTTTTGAGAGTACGTTCTCAAAGCTAATTAAAAAATTAAACTTCCGGCTATTCGGGGTTCTTAAGCCAGCGACTGTAAACTCAAATGAAAAAGAAGTTGTGTCAGAAACCGTCGAAGATGATCATAAATATCAGTGATAGCTTTGTTGTCTGACCTGCTGCAATCTTCGTGCCATTCTTGAATCCCGAAACTTTATGGCTACATGAGAAGACGCACGAAGTGGCTACCTAACTGTCAACCACAATACCAAATGATGCCACTACATAATACGTATTTACTCGGAACTAAGCCAACCCTGTTCCTAAGCTGAAATCCGAAAATTGAAAAGCCAGGAATAAAAAACCCTTCAGTGCAAGCTGGCAAAAATAAAGGAAATTACCTTTTGAAGCCTCAAACAATGTTTGTTTCGCACATGTGACGCTAGCGGTGAATCTGCCACAGCTTACTGCATGCCAACAATCACTCAACATTGCCATTCACTTCCAGATCAGTGGATTCCTTGTCGCTGTCGTCCTCCCATAATATGTTGCCTTCTGTACCACACAGCGTGTTTACAAGGCAATACTTCTTAAATGCGCACATGATGACGGCTGCCGGGATGTCCTCCCATGCCGTCTCAATCCAATGTGCCACCTGGCCCCGCGAGGCACGCTTGATGCGACGAGACAGCCACAGGGGCCAAAATCCTCGTCTCTAAGCTGACGAATGACTGTTGCACCCTCACTTTTTTGTGTGCTTAGAATTGAATAAATACGGTATCTGATGTAATAACAGCATCTATTCACAGCACCTAGTAGCCTCCACTATCCTTAATAACCTGGTTCCGGCTTCTTTGCAATGACTATTCATAAAGTGGCCACGCTCTACTCGAAAATGTCTTTTGCGGATTGGGCGCCATCGATTATCTACATTTACAGCTACAAACCGCTTGCGTCACCTTGGCACATCTATTACGGAACATTGACCAAGAACGCTCTCACACCAATGTCACAAACTCACTGTTGAAGTTGTCTGTGCGAGCACATAACTAGTGACACAAACCCAGTGAAACAAGCTGTCTACTAATCCAGACATCAGCCATCAGCAGTTGTTCATTCGGACACATGTCCAGTGGTCCATGTTGTCGCCTCGTCAAGAGAGCGGCCAGCACATACTTAGACACGCAAGCTGACTACTTCCTTAAGTGGCAAAGCGGGGAATATCGTCTCCTTAAAAAATGTTTCTAAACAGCACTTAGCTTTGTAATAAAGACCCATGTTCTCTGTAGAAACAATAGAACTTCGTTTAGCCCTGAATAAAATGGCAGTTTTCAATTCATTCAATAGGAACTGCATGAGACGCTATGAAGAAATGCACAGCCGCTTTTGATTAAGGGTTTTACAGAACCTGGCAGCAGTTTTATTTATAGATGATGAACTAATCACTAAGTAACAGTTCTCTATTTATTTATCTTGTGTAAATATTGTGCTGACCCGCCGGGGTGGCTCAGTCAGCTAAGGCGTTGTGCTGCTGAGCACGAGATCGCGGGATCGAATCCCGGCCTCGGCGGCCGCATTTCGATGGAGGCGAAATGCAAAAACGCCCGTGTGCTTACGTTGTAGTGCACGTTAAAGAACCCCAGGTGGTCAAAATTAATCCGGAGCCCTCCACTACGGCGTGCCTCATAATCAGAACTGGTTTTGGCACGTAAAACCGCAGAAAGAAGAAATATTGTGCTGAAGATTATGCTGATGACATAAAATTGTATAAATCTGTACAAGGTCGAATTTCACAGGAAGAGAAATTGCTTGAAGTTATCAAGTTGTCGAACAAGGAATGTCGCTGCAGCTTATACGTTTTAACAACGGGACATGTCTTCATTGAGGCAGCTAATGATTTCCTTGGCAACGTTCATGAGCACGTAGCCTACTCTCCCGCAATTGAGTAGAAGAATAAGCTGGTGCATGAGTAAGGCAAGGAAAGTTAAAATGTAAGGAATTGGTTAGCAATTCTAGCTTGTACACAGTATAAAGATCGCTTTCCGTTCATGTCACCTTCTGAAAAGATCCAACAGCAGCAGCACTAACCGTTCGCCCCATAATGCGTGACACCTCCCCTGTTTTTTAGCACTTTTAAATTCCTTCCTTTATGCAAAAGCTTAATCTCTTCCTCCCACACTGAGGCTAGAGGAGAGTGAATTACTCGTACATAAATGCTGCTAAGAAAGCCGTAGCTGTCCGGCAGAAACACGAGCGTGAATTCATGCTCACTGATGTTTCTTTCCTTATGCTCTTGATTTTCCTTTCTCGCTGACGCTTCGTATATGTACATATGCCTAGCATCGTCAGTAGAATAAACAGTTAGAAGTCAGCGCTCTTTTCACTCGCTCTCTATTGTCGTCCCTTCCTTGTTATTTTTCGCGCTGTTACACGAATTGCAATGAACCAACTAGCCCAGCAAGCTACAATTCTGCAATAGTGAGTATGTGCGTCGACGCCGACCCTAACGCAGTGTGTGTGTGGTTCTTCCTTTGTGTCCCGTCTTGCCGCGCGTATGTGGACACTATGAAGACTACGATGAAACAACGTGGGAGGAAGTTAAAGTAGAGACTATACGCTGACGCCCCGTTCGGTCTTTCATAAAAAAGAAAATGCTTTTATTTTGCCGCACACCAGCTTTCCCGTCTCTCCTACCACGTGACGACTATATGCGAAACCTATTCACGGAATCGTTGAAGCACCGAACAATTCTGTGCAACACCTTGCGTTTTGCCCAACACTTCTCAAACAAGACAGCACTTCAAGGTATTGTCATTCAAAAACCTATTTCAACTTGCAAATAAACAACCCAACGATAGGCGTGCTTGTGGAACTCTGACTTACTCTCTATAAGAATCACAACATGGACCATTTCACCCTAAAGCACCTGGAGCGTAAAATACATGCCAATGTGCAAAATAGTCGATTCATCTCAAATATTGGTGACATATGCCTAGCACAAATGAAGTACAAAGGTAACAATACCCTGCTTGCAGTAGTGTACATACATCGGCCAAAGGGCCACGGGAAAGGAGGCTCAAGAATTCATCTTGATTAGTCTAGCTGCATACACCCTAAACGAGGTCTTGCCACACCACGATAACACGAAGATTATAGATAATGATTAGAACAGAACATTTCACTGTGGACTTAGTAAATCCTTAGAACGCTTGCTCCACACCTTTCACGGATGAGACGTTTGGCGTGGAACCAGTGTTCACCGACTACGTACCCAGATCGAGGACGGGTTAATTCACCCCGTGTTCTCTACGGCGCTCAGTGACACTTGTACAGCCCTGAAATACGCGTCCTACTTATCGATGCACCGTCCCCTGTTATGCACAATCTAGGACGACACCGAAGCGACGTAAACGAAATCGGCAAGTGAATAAAGTCGTCAGGGCGTCGTCACTAAGATACGCCCCATTATCACATAGTAGGTGCCTACTACATGGCTTGATTGCTAATCGTATTACCGTTGACCACGATTAAGAGATGGTTTTGTCAGTTATTTTCGTCTTCCTTTGAGGCTAAATCTCGCGAAAAAGCGACGTGTTGTTTTGGCCGGTGCGTATTATTACCACTAGCAACCACAAGGCCGGCCTACCGTTAGCAAGAGCATAGCGTGCGCAAACAATATTAGTAGCGATGTTAGTCGCCGATTGATTGCGTCCGTCGCGTCGTACATTATTAAGCAACAGCGAATGTTCCTCGAACGCGCAGCCATGCGCGCGAAATATGCAGATCACCACCAGTACATTACATCGCGGACACGAATCAATCGGAATTCTAGCGGCAGTTCTGCGAAAGCAGTGGCATTTTACGTGGCGGGCGTCTGAACACACCACATTAGCCGCTGAACCAGGCGCTGTGCACGGGTTTGTGTGATACGGAGGACAGTGGCCCCGAAGTAAGGCGCGGACTGCTATATTCCATAAGGTGAGCTTCGTGGCACAATCATTTCAACAATGGGCATATTTGTTGTAACCCCCTCAATTCATATGTTTAAGGACGAACGCGTACCAGAAGGCAAGCGGTGAGGATGAGTCTTAATTCACACTGGGTAAATGCACTTCGAGTTTGTTGCTTAGAAACCGTGGGGTCTCAGAATATAGGTGACACCTGTGCTAATATATGCGCCAGCAATACGGTCCCAAACGTTCGGTAATTTCACGTTTTTCTAAGGTACCACGTTACAAAAACCTTCGACACTGAATATAAATTCAGGTAAAGTGGTGATGCGTCAGTTTAAGCCAAATGAATAAGTTCTCCCAAAAATTGTGGCGTCTGTAGCTTTCGTTACACGTCACATCTTACGCCTCAATATATGGAATGTTCGTGATGCGTACTCCAGTAACTGAGTTTTCATATGTTATGAGCGTCTCAGACTTCAGTATATGTCTGCCACGAAATTTATGGTGCTTCGCTCATAGTTTTGACGTTTCTATACGGTTCTGGTACTGAACGGTTTCGGTAACAAGCCAGCATGAGACCAAGCGTGTCTGCTGTCTGACAAACGACATTAATTCGTCATTCATTTAAACGTTACTACGTTTTTTCTAAATTATTGATAGTGTAGGTTCGTGGTGGTGCTGGTAGTTCAGTGTTAGGACTCCAACAGTTCATCAGAAACCCTGAATTACTATAGACCGTTGCTTCCTTTGAAACATCTGACACTGTCTTGATGGTGAAGAACACAACACTTCATAACAGCGAGTTATAGACATAACTGTTTATCGGGCAAACGTGTGCTGAGAACAAGCAACACTCAAGTCACAGTGATAGGGGTGATCCCGTTCGTCCCTCACCAAAACATCTACTCTTGGGTCAAGTTCATTGCCTATTTGTGGATGTTTCAATGCAGATTCTCGAAAAATCAGTAGGTATTCGCGTACATTCGGCTACTAAAATTCGCCTTGAGCGCCTAATGTCATAAGTCTATTTCACTGTAGAATTGGCGATAATATTAAACAAATTACGCATACAGTAGGCGCATCTTGCGCCAAGTGATACCTGTACAATAGTGTTAATCCAGTGAAAAAATGGTCACAGGCAAAAAGCAATAATACACACGCGAAACTTCTTTCTGGAGCATGCTGCGTTGAAAAGTCGAAATGTTGCTGATGATTCTAACCTCAGTGTGCTGTATACTCCTCAGGTTGGTACACGGAATGCCTTTGGGTGAAATGGAAATAAGGGCAATTCTTCGCTACATGAAATATTACCTCTTTTCCTGCCATTTAAATCGGTTTTTACCCTGAGTAATTAAAACGCCAAGTATTATTAGTAATTGGCTCGAGAGGTTTCGGTTGGTGTCTAAATGTCATAAGCTAGATATCGGTCGACGTGTTCCAAAATAATGATTTTTCTGCATTTTATTTCTTGCAGGCGGTCACTGAACGTCAGTCAGTATACCCGATCCATACCTTCCTACTTTCTTAAGGGACATACTTGGAACGTATTTCAGGGCACTTACTATGACATCCTTCATGAAGCAACACTTCAAGTGGTACGGGCGTATCTGTCTGGTTTCTGGACTTCCATTTGTTCAAATTCCTGAAACTTGCAAACAGCATAGCAACAAAATGCAGTGCAACTCACTGTACTTAATCTACTCCCTGTTTTGCTTTGCCCTGTTCATTGCCATTCAGGTGTTCTATTTTTACCAGATGTCGCTGGAAGTTTTTCATAATGTTCAGGATTTCACGAGATCCCTTTACGTTCTCTTGTTTGTTGTCATTACATTAAAAATTGTCCTGAACGTGTGTTGCGTTGCCGTAAAGTCACGTTCGCTTTCCGATTTCTTCAAGTCATCGACTAAGTACGAAATTGCCGCGGGCTTCATTGCGCCAAAGTGCTGCGGCCTTCCAAAACTTGTGTTATCGTGCGACTTTTGTTGTCTGTGGCATTCATCGCGAACGTATCAGTGAGCACTTACCTTTCTCTTGAGTTTATAGACTACCTCGCGATCAATGGAACACTCGATGTGTTCTTAAAGGCAGTCTGCGTCGCCGGCAATTTCCTGTTCTACGTGTACGAAATGGTACACTTCATTGTCCTCCGGCCATGCGCTGAAGTCATCCGGATGTACATTCGGCATCAGCATGAGCTTCTTCAGCCTATAGTTGATGATCGCTGCAACGTCCCCTTTGCCAAGCGTTCCGAGGAGGTCGAAATGATCAGGATGAATCTCTGCTCAATTGCAGCACTCAAAGACCAGCTCAACGCCATTTGGGGTTTGTGCATTATGGTCTCTGGTGCGGTCGTCCTCTTAGTCTCCTGCATATGTATATACTCGGTGTTCGTGGAGGAATTTTCGACTGTGCAACATCTACTCACGATATTGTATAGCATTTCTTCAGCCCTCGACTTCGTTGACATTGCTAATGTCAGCCAGAAAATGATGAACGAGGTAAGTGGGAAGTCTTGTGCTTTCAAGGCAACCTTTGTTTAGGCATTGTGGAACTCATGTGTAAGAGCTTATAAAGCTGGACATTCTTAAATAGAAACCCTTCATAACTTACCTGGATAATACAGGAATTATCGCTTAGTCTTTCTTAGAAAGTTCACCACTTGAGCAAAGTGAACGCTGTTAAGTTGACAGTCGGTCAGACAACATTCTGGTTGGAAACTTTTCTTTGCGGTGTCTACGCTTTTAGGAAGCGCGGCTATATTAGAAAACACTCTTGAGACAATGACACTACCCAAAAACCTCAGAGGACATTTATCGGAGAAATAATTTCTCCGGGCACCATACCAACAGTACTAACAGTAAGGAGTGTACTTAGCGGACATGCTGAATCTCGACAATATTTAACGAACTGGACAACAAATTGAGGCACGCCATGCTTGTGGTGGGTAGGTATGGGACTCGACTCGACTCTAGAATTCAATGTCCTTTGTATATGATTAACGGCAAAAGTTTTCTTTCAGATGAGAAAAATACGACAAACTCTTCAGGGTGCTCCAACTTATTTTGAAAACGGGACCTTTTTTAATCAGGTAAACATTTGTTGTCTTCCACCACTCAGTGGTGCATGATTGGCGACTGCTATAGGGTCGCACTAAACGGTATGAAACAAGACCGCTGTTTACCTTTTTTTAGATAAGCCATCTGAGGCAGTCTATAAAGCCCAAGGAGATGGCCTTGTCCGGGGCAGGGTTTTTCACGTTTCATTTGCCCCTGGTTGTGTCGGTAAGCCAGATCACAATCATTTTTGTTTGTTGTTGGAAATGGCAGCGCGGCCTCATACAGTTGGTAGACGGCTAACACTTAAGAGCCTCGTGTGAGTAAATAATAAACCAATTTCGCAATCCAGGAAAATTAGGCGTCCGTTCTTGCACCCTTCTGAAAATTATTTGTAAGCTTCAGAGACCTGCATTCTACCCACTTAATTTCGCCCCGATGGCGGCTGTTTTCAATGCCAAGCATTAATGCTTTTTATCACCAGGGTAACTTTCAAACAGCATGAGTTTATTGCAACTTGCCGCTCGAGACAGTCTTCTATCATCTACAACGATGCATAAAGGCTCGTTTTATGTTGTAGTTAGCACAATCATGCACCTCTATATGACCAATTTGCTGAACTTATAAGACAAAGAACGAACATGTGAGCAAATAGTTAAACAACCCTATAGAGAGTGATATACAATGAAATTAGTTGTGCCACCTCCGAGGTATGCTCTTGTGGCGTAGGGCACGTTGCAGTAAAACGGGCAGTCATGCTTTTTCTAACTTAATCGAGCTGCCTTCGATAGAACCATAGCAGCTTTGCTGCAAATATAGTCATTTGACTGTGTCTTTTCTGTTAGTTTTCGACGAGGATGTCTGTAATGGTAGCGGTGTTGGCGCGGGCAAGTTCACGGCACCGGGAGAGGCGAGCGGCAAATTCCTCAGGAAGAGACGCGGATGGAGCAGCAGGTGCTGAAAGGAGTGTAGTGTCCAAGACGAAAGACGGCGCACGACCGTACACCAGGAAGAAGGGACTGTAATTGGTTGTACGTGGGACGGCAGTATTATACGCAAACGTCACAAAAGGTAGGATGGTGTTCCAGTTGGTGTGATCGGGTCGAACATACATTGACATCATGTCAGACAAAGTTCGATGAAAACACTCCGTAAGACCATTTGTTTGCGGATGGTACGATGATGTGGTCTTATGGATGGTGTCCGAGGCCTGAAGGACTTCACGTAGGACATGCGATAGGAACGTCTTGCCACGGTCACTCAGGAGGACACGAGGTGCGCCGTGGCGCAAAACGATACTGTGCAGGAAAAACTCGGCGACTTCGGAGGCAGTACCAGAGCGAAGAGCTGCTGTCTCAGCGTACCGCGTTAGATGATCCACTGCGGTGACGATCCAGCGGTGACCCGCGGGCGTGAGTGGGAGGGGCCCGTACAAGTCTATGCCCACAATTTCGAAGGGGGTGGACGGGCTTGGTAGAGGCTGCAGAGGACCGGCTGGAAGGGATGTCGAGCGTTTTCTGTGCTGGCATGACGCGCAGGATCCAACGTATTTGGCGACAGAGGTGGAAAGGCCCGGCCAGAAACAACGCGTTTTGATGCGGTCGTAAGTCTTATGAAAGCCCAAGTGGCCAGCCGTGGCGTCGTCGTGAAATGCTTCTAATACTTGGAGGCGAAGTGAGCGAGGTATGACTGGTACCCATCGTAGCCACATTTGCTGCAAATATAGTCATTTGACTGTGTCTTTTCTGTTAGTTTTGCGCGAGATGTCTATATGCATTTATCGCTGCCTGCAGCGCAAGAGCACGTAGGAATCATGAAACTAACAAAGAAAAGTCACAGTTTTGCCCGAAAGGCGAAGCATCAATTGCGATAGCAAGTTAGTAGAGAGCTATACGGAGTAAGGATAGTAGTTTTATCGGTCGTAAAAATTTGAACACATTGCTTACTAACTGAATAAACAAGCATGATATCAACGCGCACAAGCAAACACGAATAGATCAAACTCGATGAGCGCAGACAGCCGCTGTCAAAACGCTGGCTTGAGCAAGCCCGCACACCGCAGTGAGCGAAGGTGCGTGCGGTCTATGGCTTCAACGGAAACAGCGGTGAAAGCACAGCGCACACAAAGGTAGGAGACGTGTGCAGATCGCTTTCAAGATACAGTGTGCGCGGCCACCCGAAGCCGTGTAAAGTACAAGTACAATAGAAGTCGCACCCACTCCCTCCCGCGCTGCCTTCCTGTTTTCGTCCTTCAGCGTGCGAGATTGAGTCGCCAGTTCACCTTGCGCCCGGTCGCAAGATACGCAGTTGGGGCAGCAGCACAACGTCGCTCCCCTCCCTCCCATCCCCAACGGCCTTTCGTGCGACGGAAGACGTCGCGTTTCCTCTCCGCCGTGCGTTCGCTCTCCGTGAAAGCACGCGTCCCTGGTACGCTTTCACTTGCACATACAGCACACGGCACGCGGCGACGATTTTAACGCACTTGGACTTTATACGGAACCTCACGGCGATGCCGACAGCAGAAATCCGCTTCTAGTACCCATATAATCGCTATCGCAATAATACTAAAAGCGTTAGAACAATTAGAACACAATACATGCCTATTATAAACGTGTATCTAAAAATGTTTACCGCAAATGATAGTTGCGTTATTAAACACAATGCATGCCATATTATAAACATTGTATCTAAAAATATTTACCGCAAATCAGAGTTCCGTTAGTTGTTATTAACATGCTGTTTGTGTCTTCTTTCAGCTTTCAGGTGCCGTCATCACATACAGTGTCATTCTTGTGCAAACTAGCCAGAGTGTAAAGACTGCCTGAGCACAGTATTGACAGCATTACACTGTGCAGCATTTCGACCCCAACGGACAAATCGCTGAAGTGTACGGGAATTTTCTTTGCATCAAACATGACAAATGCACCCTGTCAACCCGATCACCGATTATAAGAGCTTAAAGGGGCCCTGAATAATTTTTCATCTAAGTGTAGAAATGCTTTTGAAGTGAAAATGGGCTATTTCAGAACTACATTGCCGCAAAACGTATTTCAATGCGTTCAGCAGAAGCGGAGTTCCTTCTTCAATGCCTTGCACTGCGAAAGCTACGGCGGAGTGGGGCGTGGCCACAGTGCTCCCCCGTCTAAATCTAACCGTGGCGCGCAGGTCAAATTTCATTTTGGATGTGAACGTAGACACCCTGACTTCCGATTTTGGTGTCTACGACACGCTAAACGTCAGCCAAACGAGGCTGCCCTCAGAGAGCCGCAGTGCACCTAGCCAGTGGACTCGTGGTAGCACCCGGCGGCATACGCGGTGTCTACGCTAATAGCCGGCCGCAGCTACCAATAGCAGCCGCGCATGGGAATCCGCTATATATGACGAAATAAAGCGTCCAGAAAAGAGTGAGGAACACGGCTTCTGTTGAAAAGAGAGCGTTTGAGTGAAAGGTGACTTCGAGCTCCGCTTGCGAGCTCTACGCACCACGTACGACAGCAAAACTTGGCTGAAATGTTTGCAGCGGCGTATGATACACGTGGATTACATTATTTCAGCCAAGCCCGAGGGGTGGTTCAGGGCACCTTTAAGGGCTATCAAAAAGATTGGTGCCCCAAACCACAATAGTCTTCTTGTGTTTAATGGGTATGTGTAATAAAGCAACCTCATGTCGTGCCAAAGACACTGACAAGTTCACTGGTACGCAAATATTTCGGACACATCCTTTTTTTTCTTTTCCCGAGCCACGTGGATCCATAGAACTGAGATGCTCAATTTCTTTAGAAAAAATCAATTTCGGGGTTTTACGAGTCAATACCACGATATGATGCTCGCCGTAGTGAGGGAGTCTCTACAAATTTTCAATCCAGACATCTGATTAATTTCGCACATATGACGTGCACATAATGCACGGTACACGGATGTTTTTGCATTTCGCCCCGATGGAAATGTGGCCGCTGTGGCCGGGTTTGATCCCGCGCCTCTCACTTCGCTGCGCAACGCCGCAACTACTACGCCACCAAGGGGGGCAGAGAAATTGAAGCATTCCTATACACAACACTGGTTACATGACTCAATTTACAACTATGTCCACTTTGTCATTCAAAACAATCCGTTGTCCTTTGAAATCGCACTTGGTTTTAATGCTTGAGCACTCACAACACTACCATTTATTGTGAGACCAAAATTTCCTGGAGAATAGCTCAGGTATATGTGGTGAGCTAGCTTGAATAATGGCTGCCTAACAATGTAGTAAAGAACTCAGTCTCCCTTTCTGGTGGTCAGAAACATACAGATTAGATTACAGCCTAATATTTCAAATGTATTGCAGTATGAATTTAAAAAAAACTGTAAGCACAGATCATTTTTATGTGACAGTGTCAAGGAATGGCGCACTGGCGTGCTGAATTTCTAAGATGTTTCTATAAAATCTGTGTGAATATTCGCCTTCGGAGACATAAGATACATAATTGAAGTGCGCTTAAAAAGTAAATTTAAAATAAAACAACTACGCCCAGCCACCTGCAACTAAATATTGCAAGCTCCCAAATTAGAAAGATGAATAAATGGGACGTTATTCAAATACATTTGCCTAAAAAATGGGGGGGGAAGGGGATATAACGTCACCAGCAAAACCGCGACCAAACTGCGGCTGGAAGGGGGATTTAATAATACAGTCGTAATACACTACTTCAAGTGTTTATCCTCTACCGCAAATCAAACTAACCAAATAAGCCTTCTCACATCACGAACACACGTCAATATTAACTCGTCTCGGAGATACGAGAAATGCACCACCATACCATCGCAAAAGAACACGATGTCATGTTTCAGTGGCTGCCGGGTCACAGCGGTATCTCCGGCAACGACCTCGCTGACGAAGCTGCTAGGAAAGCAAACGAAGGAGCAAACCTTGTTTCCTTGCCTTTATCCAGGACTGACGCAGCCCAACACCTAAGCAAGCTAGCGCACAGTATGACATTGGAGAAGTGGAAGACATTGAAGAATTCACCCAGGATCGGTCGCATTCTCTCTCATTCACCAGTGCTTACACTTGTTTGATTGGAATGGCTGATAGCGCCGCATGTAATGCCTGCGGTGTCGATGAGACTATAGAACACCTACTGTGCTACTACCCATCTTTTCAAAACGAAAGACATGACCTCTGTACCGTTCTCAATAAGATGGATAGAAGACCGTTCACCTTGATCAAGATCTTGGGACCATGGCCTCGAATAAAGCAGCTACAAAAGTCCACAAGAGAGCTGCTGCAATTTTTGAAAAGTACAGGACTGAGTAACCGTCCATGATCCGGACTGAGTGATCGTCAGTGATAGAGCAGAGATCTTTTGCTACGTCGGTGATATCCACAGTGGACTTTCTATTCTTCTCTTAATCTCTCCCTCCCTTTTCCCTTCCCCCAGTGTGGGGTAGCCAACCGGGCTCAGTCCTTGGTTAACCTCCCTGCCTTTCATTAAATCATTTTCTCTCGCTCTCTCATGGTCATCTTTTTTTTTGGAGACCAGGCAGTGCCCTCTGGCATTCCTTGATTCTAGGTATCGCAATTTCCTTTTGGAGCACTCAAGATCAGTGCTGCACCGTCACGTTTTGTTGTGTGCGTGTAAAAGGTATTGACGCCAGTAGGTGAGGTCGGCTACGTCTCTCACTGGCTTTGCAGTTGTGCGCAAAACAGTGCAAATACGATGGCAAAAGGTAAGAGAAAATGTGCTCGTGACATCATTTGTATAGTTCTTCCTAACCAACACACATCCACGTTGTGTATCGCTTGGGGCATTTTTTATCTCGGCACCCACAAAACCCTTTGGATTCCCGTCCTGCAATACTTTCGCAGAGCTATTGTCAGTGTAGTTCACGAGTAGATGGCTTAGTTCAGAATCAGTCCCATTAACTAGATCCACAGGTTTTTATTTCAATTTGGCCAAGAAATTGTTCTTGCAGTTTGCTGAACATTTTACCGGCCCCTCATATTATGTGCTTAGCGAGACGGTTTCACGCCAAATAAGGCACGGGGATCGTCGTCAAACATCCCGACTAAACAGGACAACGCGCGAGTTTGACTTAATGTCTGCGGCCACATGGAAGCTCTTCGTGCCTGAAACACGAAAAAATTATTCCGCTAGGCTCACAGACGCTCCAGTTAGAATTTGCTATTAATTACCTGAAGTAAAGTGAGCAGTTTTCGGCTATGGCAAACCAATACGTTTTCTCTGACTATACCGATATTAACTAAAAAATCAATTTCAAACAAACAAATGACAAAAGGCAAATTACCGTAACACTGGATTGTGGTTATAGTTAGGTTTATGACCTGACCATTAGCAAGGGTTGTGTTTGCCCTCTTGTCCAATGGACGGCAAAACATCCCTGATAGAGGCGAAATTAACTACATTTAAAAAGTGCGAGATTGAGTTGATGCGAACCATATATGCATTATTACCAAAAATTGCCCGCATATCTGTTTGCTTCTCTGCGAATGTCCTCGAAAGACGATAGTCTTCTGCCGCCCCTGATACGTAACAGCCTCTCTTCTCCCCCCTCCCACCCATCATGCTCTTGTCCACCCCTCTCACTCCTCCTACGATGGATGCAATGGAAGGTTTTGATGAATTCAATTCAAATTTGTCGCGTTCGCCCTGCTCTCGCGCCATCTGTTGGGACCTTTTATTACTGTTGGCTTAAAGCCGGTTTAGTCGGCATGTTTTTAACGCATAGCGTCTCTTCGACACCGTTTCTAACGCGTTTATTTTTCATTTACTAACGTAAAGACCAGCCCAATGTCTATTTTTAATTAAATGAACGCTGCGGATCACGGTTATGTACATATGTATATTTTGCCGCAAATGGGCCTGAGGTTTCCTTTGCAATGTATAATGTTGACGTGTATGACCCAGGGCCACCAGGGCTAGTAGCTTGGTTGGTTTTGGCCGGGCGGTTGAATCGAGTGACAGACAGACAGACACGAGGAATAAAGATTATAAACAGGGATAAGGTGCCTCAGAAAGGCAAGCCAGCCTCTCTGATGCACCTTATCCCTGTTTATAATCTTTATTCCTCGTGTGCTATCCATCTGCCGGCCACCTCTTTTGATTTTGGATTTCCAGAGCAGCTGACTATGATGGAACAGGGTAAGTGCACATGGTAAGTGCTATATGTGCCTTTGCACATATAGCGATCCTTGCAGATAGCCAGTACAAGTACCTGAAGGAACACTTTCCACCAGGACCACACGCGCCGTACATAAGACATTTGAGTGGGGTGCAAACATCAGATATTCCCCCATTAGTTTGTGACACGCCAGTGGACACCACACACTTCATCAATGTAGGCACTAACAACCTCAATACACACAGCGCCACGGAAACGATCGAGTCTATGAACGACGTAATACGCACCATACAAACAGCTCGCCCAAACGCACACATAACCGTGACAACGGTTGCTCCCCGCTTACAAAACAAACACCGACCACTAATCCACCAAACTAACAGACTCATGAAACACAATGAGGAGGTCAACAAACTCTACTTCCTTAATCTTTAACTTAGAAGACGTCCACAAGAACGTCGACTACATTGCACCACGCAGAAATACACGGAGCACCGCACGAACACCTAGCTTGGATGGCTTCCATCTAAACCGCAGAGGAATACAGCTAGCTTCCCAACACATCAAATCCTTTATTAAGGACAAATACAGAAAAACACTCTTTAAATCTAATCCAGAAACCACATCCACCGACTCTACCGACAGTGCCGGCCCGCACAACTGCAACGGTCACCTCGGGCACACAGACAGCTCATTGTGAAACGAGCCACCGCGCACACACTATTCCAAAGACGAAATCAACGGCAGTGCAAACAGACACAACTGCTACAGACAACACAAAATCCACAACCGAAGCATTCACACAGACACCCACACGCTCGCCTGCACACGCACACACTCAAACAGAAACAGAGGTGGACCTAAGTGAGGCATGCGGAAAGAAACCTGCCAAACAGAAACAAACCACACGCAGATCTACCCGCCAAAAGGCAAATAAATAACAGCCATTGCAAGTTAATAACCATTCTCAGCCACGCAGTACAGAATTTCTGCAGGCTAGAAAACTTACCAAGAAACGTGCGAGTTACACTTTCCATCTGAAAACGTACACAGACTAACCCTGAAGGCTATACCAGCTCTAGGAACACTCCCACCACATCATCGTGCAAACGGGCAGACAACATTAAACAATGCCTCATTCTCACTTTTGAATATACTCACGGAACACTGCGAAGAACAACTCAGGAAGGCTTTGACGGCCGAGCGTGAATCGCTGTAGACGTGGGTGGTGGTCGGGTCTGTGAGCGCGAGTGCGATGGCGACCTGTTCTATATCTGACTTGTGGGTCTTGAAGTAAATGGTGGATTAAAGGGGTTTAGCTGGGTGATTTGAGTTTAACGAAACGTAAAGATGGGAAGAACACGCAGTGCTGGTCTAGTTGATGATGATGAGAAAGCCACATTCAACAGTCTAAAAGTGATTACGCAATTGAACTGAGGCGATAATGCGTGCACAGAGAGGTGAATTAGGCGAATTTATAGTGACTTCTTGCTGAAAAAATTGTGACGAAATAAAGTGGCGAAGACTCCGTAAAAGAAGTGGAAGCAGCCGTCGTATCATTGAGTTAGCGACGCTAGGGCTTTCATGTCGCCTAGTTGTATCATTAGAAATCCCCAGTAATCCTTGTCTTGTCAGATTAAGGACAAATCCACAAGGCAGTTAATGCAAGAATACGTGGGCTGAAGCTGTAACGTCTTTTATGCGCATCAGCTTGCCACATTACCGAAGAGACACGAAGTTCGAGGTGAAATCAGTAAAGTAGTAAATAAGTTTTTATTATGTGCTGGTTATTTTGATAAAAATAAGCATAAAACATGGTGAAAAAATGAATAGTGCATAACTACCTGGTGCATCACAGTGTACACTATACGAAAACAATACCAAACAGCTAGGCATACATAAAATGCAACGCATCAAAACAAACATATTTTTGGCTGCGCAAAACCAAAAAATTGCACCAATGCCCAAAATTAAAGGCATTGTGATAATGTCACTTCTTAAGGCACGTGGTTCAGGAGCTACGAATAATGGCTTTTAAATATTGTAAAGATCGTGTGTCCGCAATACACGAATTTGTATGAACTCTGATTTGTATAGAACTTTACACGACGGCATGCAACATCAACTTGGTCTCAGAAAACAGTAATATTCGCGATCCAGCCTAAGGTAAATTACGCCGAGATAGGATACCTATGGCTGCACAAGAACTGTTGTTGCTCCAGGCACATATCGTGTTGTTACACACACGATATGTGACTGGCAATACTCTTTATTTACCAGTTACGTCAGTTATTTTCTTGTTTTGATGCAAAACAGCTGGGTGCCGATATTTATGCACGTAATTATAAACAGTCAGCTTGTGAGACGCAGCTACGACGTCCGAAAGGTCTGAGAGCTGTATCATTTTATATAAATAAGTAGTAAATAATTCCTCTCGACAAGCGGAATCTCATGTACAAGCGCACCGAAAATGTATACGAATAGCAAGCATTTCTTACGAACTCGCTTTTTTATGCAGATGTGCGGGGAACGCTGGAAAAATGGTTGGCATGCTGCCCTGTCACAGCCTTGTCATTTGGCCAGACCTGTCAAGACAACCCTCTTCAAAGTGCACCGAACAAAGAACATCCGAATCTTTAGGCGCCCAGCCATCTCTGCGAACAGCGGGCTGCCATGCGTCATGCAGAGTTTTCTCTTTCGGGAACCTGTCGCACAAACATACGTAGAAAAAAAGCTTGTTTCAGCCTATATTCGCCAGTTAAATGTAGATTTCAGGTACAACAGCGCTCCCAGACTGAGATAGTGCACAGCAATAGTCGAGCGATTGAAGGCTTTTTCGCGATACTTACACGTGAAACGTTACTCCTGACTTTTGCTTCGCACGATTCGTGCAGCCGAAGACGACGCAGGGGTTCACCATCCCGTTCAGCAGAGCTTGGATGTTCCCTTACAAACACATAACCGCTCAGCAGACCGTAACTAAGCACTAAGAGTGAATAAAGGCCGCAACTGCCTAACAACCGCAAGGACCCAAGCTGCGCAGCTACGTTTTCTGCCCGGAGCAATATGGCGGTCGACGGCATCAGCGGCGGCACGGAATCTCCACTCCAGAAGTTTTTTTTATAACCTGCTTGCCCAGGACCCACCCAGCCGGAAAACTAGACGATACGGCAAGTAGAGGTGTTGCTGCCTTGTCAGATTACCCACAAAATCCTCCACTGACGCTATCAACAAGGCATAACCTTCTAGATGTTCAAGTTCATGGCACACCTCTCACAGTACTCATGTACAGCGGCGCTCACTTGCGCCGTCGTCTGAACAAAATTCTCACACCTGCTATAACTCGGGTTGTACGCAACGGCACCATGATTGGCATAGTGCGAATATGTACGGCCTGCGCAAGCAGAGCTGTTCACGGTAGCGTTGTTCTTTTCACCCTGCTTTCCACTGGCTCCATGACCGGATACATGGCATAGACTTCCTGTGTGATCATTCTGCACTCATCAGTTGTTTCGTAAGTACTACTCGTCTCAACCTGCCTCTTCTCACCGATCCTTCTCCGCACGAGATTCGCCTAATTCCGACTGATTTTGTTCATGTGCCACCGCATGCCCAGACGTACATGGAACTGCAGCCTTCGCCGCCAGTTCAAGATGGTGATTACATCGCTGCCCCAATCATTGCCGTTGGTCTCACGCACAACGTCACCATGCCCCATACCATACTGAGTGTCACTGACCACCGTGCGTGCCTTCCCGTCGTAAGTTTTGGCCTCACAAAGCAAGTGGTACCACAGGGACCATACTTGGCCACGACCAGTGCTTTAAGAGATCGCTGCATTTGGTCGTTTGAACGAGGCGTACGGGCGCCATCACTCGAGCAAAGAGGAGGAAGAATGAATTGGGCTCGCGCTGTGAATCCAACCGGTCATCGCTGCAACGCTGCTGTAAATATAATTTGTAAATAGTTTCTCGTTTAATTGACTCGACCTTCGGGTAACATTATCATTGAGCCATCGCCAAGTCCGTGTGTGTCGCCTGTCGTGCTAGTAACAAAGAAAGACGGCACATGAAGGTATCGCCCACTCAATCGCATTGCAAAGAAGAATGTCCACCCACCACCTCGTGTAGACGACGCGCTCGATTGTCTCCAGGGTGCCCAGTACTTTTCATCCATCGACCTTGGGTCCGCATATTGGCAAATTGCTGCGGATGATCTTGATTGTGAAAAGACATCCTTTATAACGCCGGACAGACTTCATCAATTTAAGGTTATGTCCTTTGGTTTATGCAACGCTCGGGCCACCTTTGAGCGCCTGATGGACTATTTACTTCAAGGGTTTAGATGGTCCACTTGTCTTAGCTACCTTTATGACGTTACATCTTTCTTACCTACCGTTCAGAGCACATCTTGAGTGACTCAGCCATTCTTGGCTTTTTCACAAGGCAGGCATGCAACTCAAAGAAAGGCCACTGACTACCACCAGATAACTATGCTTGCACATCTCGTTGACACTTCTGGAATCCGATCCGAACCGGGGACAAATTCACGCCGTCAAAGACGTTATCTGTGCCGTGCACAGCAAAAGATGTCGGCAGCTGCGTAGGCCTTTGCTATTACTGCCGCCGCTTTGTTAACGCGTTTGCCACCATAGCACCGTCTTTCACAGACCTCCCCCGGAAAAGATGTGCCTTTTTGATAGGACTCCTTCCAAGCCCCCCCCCCCCCCCCCGCCTTGTCTCGTCTGACGGCCCCACTCACAACACCACCTATCAACGGCCACTTCGATGCTTCAGCCCCTATACAGCTGTGCACTGATAGTATTCCTATTAGGTGGTCTACAAATCATTGCGCCAGCACACCGACGCTGACTGATTGTCCGATTACCCCGCAGAGGCGCCCGATGCCGACGACACGGATGCTTCCGCCTGCATTCGTTCCATCTCCCAACTTTTGGGCATGACGAATGAGTAACGCCATGGTCCCGCCTTGTGCACCATGGCTGAGCCAGGTGAATATGCGCCTATTGATACATCATGACGGTGATTCGTCCTTCAGGACAGCGATTGGTACTGTCGTAATTTTCACGTTGACGGTCCTTCCCTTAGTCTTCCCTCGACGTTTTCGCTCAGCCATTCTTCATGAGCTTCATAACGCACCATTTGCAGGTCGTCTTAGTGTCGCTGGCACCTCCAACCATGTGTCGCCGTCACTTCTACTGGCCCGGGCTCGCTCAATCTGTAAGGCCATACGTTGCGGCGTGCAAGCCCTGTCAACATCGAAAGACCAACGAAACTTCCTGCTGCTATCTTCAGTCCCTCGATATTCCAACTGAGCCATTCTTTCGAGTGAGCTTAGATCTCCTCGGCCCTTTCCCAGAGTGCAGGACCGGCAACAGGTGGATCGCTGTGTCTACTGAGTAGGCGACGCGCAACGCCATTACCCCTAACGCTTCCACCAGTTGTGCAACTGACGTCGCGCATTTCCTCCTCCATGACATCATGCCTGCGCACGGTGTCCCACGACAGGTACTCACGAGACGTGGCAGTACCTTCATCTCCCGAGTCATCGCCGACGTCTTGCACTCTTGCTCTACGAAGCACAAGCTCACATCCTCCTACCATCCTCAGACCAATGGCCTAACTGAGTGGCTGAACCGGATCACTACCGACATGAGTACCTTTCGCCGGACCACTGTGAGTGGGACGTTGCTTAACTCTACGTCACACCCGTTGCAGTTCTTCACGCCACGAAACTCCCGGTAATTCGCTGTATTACCTGTTTTTCGGTCGCGACCCTGCATTGCCCTTGGACTCTTCACTTCCCTCTGCTAGTGCCTCAAGCAGCGAGTATGCCCGTGACGACATTTCCCAGGTGGCCACGCGCGGCAGCTTGCCTGTACTCGTTTGTTGGTATCTCAAGAAATTTCCTCTCTCTCTCAAGGAATTCAAACGCGCGTTAACAATTAGCGAAACCCTCACGTACACTTTTCATCATGCTCCCTTGTGCTACTGTGGTTGCCTTCCCACCGAGATGGGGCTCTCGGAAAAACTCCGTCTTTGCTACAAGGTACATTACCACATCCTTCGTCAAGTGACCGGTGTAACCTATGAGATAGTCCCCGTCAGCTCTACCATGTCATCTGGTATAGCCTCCCCTGGCGTCACTCACGTGGTGGGCCTAAAGCCTTACCACGCTCTTCCTGATGGTCGCGTTTGACACTCGTGCTACGATGCGGTGTAGAGAAAGACGACGGCTCTGAAGACGACGAACAGTTGACACAGCCTGGGTGGGCTCTCTTCCGTCTTCGCTAACACTGTGTACTTGTAAATACATCATGTAAATAGTTTTGCATGCATAACAGTATGCAAGAATACCCGCAATTAACATCAAAAAGTAACATTTATTTCAACACCGACATTAGCCCTTACAAGAAGGTGACAGAAGACACCGCAGTGTCGACTCTACTGACCATTAACATTTCACAAGTAATAAAGTTCACACTCCATTGGAAATGATGCAATGACATACCCTTGGAAGTTCTTTTATTTTTTTTCTTCTCGCTGGCACAGAGGAAAGCGTGGCTCCTTTAGATGTAGAACTCACAATGTACCCAATGAACTGTGGTTTGTATGAGCAACTTGAAGGTGTTCCTTATCGTCGCTCGTTTGTACCAGAATGACGGAGTAGGTGATAATAGAGCCACCAATCTGTAAGGCAAATTATTTATGGAGAAACTGTTATCGTGCGAATAAAGACCCGAAAACGTAAAAAAAGTGAAACGCCGATAGCGACAGGGTCTATAAATTGTGCGAACATCCTTTAATTTTAGCATAATATATGCAACCTATTACTGTTTCAAAGAGCCCTGGGGCGGCTTAAGATTTCATCCACAAACTTATTTCGCAAGTGTTAGCGGGTAAAAAAAAAAAGCTGCCAGCAGCAGCTAGTTATCTTGAACTCAATTATCAATTATCTTCAACACATTTCCTCCGGTCCAGAATCACACTTTTTCAAGGCAGGTTTGTTGTAAGTTATACGAAATACAAATTATAATCTTGGTGCATTATGCGCGTTTGCTTTATTTGAAAACGTAAAGAAATGTTTTCCGTACATGTTAACAACGAAAAAACTCGTTTTTCCTTCCGGCGTTAAATATAGATAAAGCACATAACAGGAAGTTTCTTCAGGCTGCCGGCTCACTTCTGCTATCCTGCGTGCGAAACTGTCCATACGCACATATACAGGGCTTTCCAGCTACCATGTAACGAGTTTAGCATAAAACACATTTTTCTACCCGAATAAGACTAGGTACGTGTTGTTCGCCGACCGCTTGAGAAACCACCGCTATTTTTATTCCGAAACGTCTAATCAGTTAAGTAAAAGTAATATACTAACTTTATAATTGTTCTAGTCCATCGAGATGTCAATTCAAAAGGTGTAGATAATTGTAGAATTCTAAAAATAAGATGTTTCCATCAAATTACACATCGCGTCTTTATTTTGACCGGGTAAAAGAAAGACGCGAAAAATCGCGAAAAAAACCTCAAGAAGGCTTTTTACCTGTCATCCTCAACATTGAAGTTCCCTTGTAATGTTGGAATAAGTATTTTGATTTGAATTGAATTATGTTATTACGCGCACGCAAGCACGGTACAACATCATGATCGAACAGTCTCTGAGGGAAAGCAAGCTGTTAGCACGGTGTAGTGGTGGACTGCGTAAGAATTTTAACCAACTGGGGTTCTTTAACGTGAACATAAATATTGGTACACGAGTGTTCTTGAATTTATTCCCCATTGATTGAGCCTTCTGTAAACCCAAACCCGGCTGATATTTCGATCGTTATTATCTTTCACACTTTTCTTGATGTTTTGGTTTTTGTTGAAACTTTTTATGTTGCACAACGCTTGAGGGTGCGTGCCTTGTTTTACGTTAGCTCACGGTGAGCTAATAAAATTGCCGTTGTAAGTGTAGCGATTGTGTCTCTTTCTTCTACTCCGGTTCTTGCGGCACAGTTCACTATGGTAATTCCAGCTTCTATGCAGGCATATGTACAGAATAGACGCCCATCTAGTGACCTGGTAATCCGTTCTATATAGCTCGATGGCCAAAATAAAAAAAGAACACACAAAGGATTTCTACACAGAAACAGACTGTTGTAGACTATGCGCATTTGTTAATGACGAAAGCTATAGTATACCTTAAATCACGTAGCTTATAGACAATGAAGTGTACACAGAGTCCGTAATCAGCGTATATTTGCTTTATGGGAGCGTAGTCAACAAGCAGCGGTGGATAATATGCGGCTGTGTTAAATAAATGTTTATTTGCCTTTAACTCATGTAGAGAGGAAGTGGGACCACAACGGCGAAAATTGCGATGATTTCCCTTATGAATGGCACAAACCAGCTGTTGAAGTTGGGTCTCTGAGTGATATTATAACCAAATTATTATTTAAACGTGAAATTTATCACAAATGAAATAAAATAATGAGTACCGCAGCAGTCAGCCAGACAAAGAGATGTAATCGAGGAAAGCAAGGAGGGGTGGCAAAGGGTACGTAGCTCAGATTTTTAACTGATTTTTTGTAGAACCATTTTTTTTATTTCTACTTCATAATTTGTTGAAGGCGCAACAAATGAAGAATACGAGTATATGGTAGCAAATCGCACACTGAAACTCCACCTAAGACATCTTTTATGTAGTTATACGCTTTATTTTCACATATTTCAGCCCCTTTCTCGGCTATAGCAGGTGTTGAGCACGTGTAGACGACGAAGAAAAATTGTCAGCATTGAGCAGGTATGCATTCGAAACAAGCAATAAAGGATGCAAATTTCTTTAAAAACTGGCAACTACATGTTAATAATGTGTAAAAACTGGTCATGTGGCAACGAACGCCCGTCATCTTGTAGTGAATGCTAATAATCGATTATTCTCGGAAACTGTACTAGCAGATATTCGACAGCTGCACTGCGAGAACGTCCCCTTCTTTCACGGGACAACTGGCTCATGACACTATTTTGTTGAGAAGGCTACTTTACTTTCACGCGCATTAAGAGGAAGGTCTTACCGACACAAGCAGAGGTAAGTCAAGCGTGAAGAAGTTGCCCCCGCTCAGGGACATGTCTTCAGGGCAGATGGAAATGTAGAGATTGGCAACCTGCGCAGATTAAAATTGTAATTGTTTAACATTAATCTGGGAATACTGGTGCAAACATAATTTTTATCTTTGTAGCAATAAAGAAATAGTTATCACAATAGCTTTATATTTATTTCAATACCCCTTTCAATTATAACCTGCTCGGCAGCATGAAGGGCTGACGACAACGACCGGAAGCATGAAGCGACGACACCTGCTAGGTCTAAGCAATGCGGAAGCTCACTGCTGTCCAGAATCATGTAAGCCACCTAAGCTTGCATAGATGCCTCTTAATTATTTGTCTAAAAGGTAATAGAAAATAATTCAGAACGTAAACACAGGATATTTTGCTTCAACTTGGAGCGCGTGCGTTACATACGTTATAGGGGATAAATAGTTTGGTGACCTTAGTTTGTCAAACAAAAAAATTACCCGGTGTACACGATAGATAGATGTTTGGGGCTAAAAGCTGCATCAGTAGCTTGACACGATCAACGAGGCCTTTCAGCGGAATTGCAGAGTAAACAGCGTCTGCACAGCTACAACAGAACAGATAATGAAAACCTAAAGAACGTTGGTATCCCTGAAAATGCGACTACAGTCAAATGGCTCACAACTTTAGCATTATTCTGTCATGCGGAACGTAACAGAGTTAAAAAAAGCATGAAGTGATCAACGAGGCCCACCAAGAAACGTGTCAGCCTGGAGCATACGTTTCGACAAGGCGACTTGTCACGGCAACAACAGTTTCCAACGTGGTATCTTTACTATAGCTCTACTCTGCACACACGGTGAAGTAGCTTATCTCGGCAGAAAAGAGAAAGGTGGAGGCTGCTACTCTGTTCCTTTTGAACACTTGCTCTCATAAATCGGCATATTCATTCAACTACGCTGACTTGTACTCGCTCCAGACTCATTTCACAGGCATACGATAGAGCTTAAGAGAGCGAAGAAGGGTTGCAGATGACGTGTGTGTGAACGTGAGTTAGTGCAGGTAATGCGAGCACAAATCAGTCAGTAACACTAATTCTGAGTGGTCGTAAGCATGAACGCGAGTTACTGTCAGCGAGTGCGAGCGGAAGTGGTGAATGTGTATGTGACTGAGTGCCACTTGGTGGGAGTGGACGCTGGTATGAGCCCAAGTGGATGCCGGGAAGCGCGTATGGAAATGATTATGAATGCGAGTGCTGCTGGGTGTGAGTAGGAAGGGGGGTGAGTGTCCTATGAGTATGAGTACACAAAAGTGAGGCTGAGTACATAGTCTGCGAAAATATTTTGGAGTGAATGTTAGTGACTCTCCATTTATTCTGCCGACCTTGATGTTATAGTTCAGCGGAAATCCGCTAGGTTTTAATTCTGCCGACCTGCGCTACCAGTTCTCTCAGCCAGCCTCCAACTTGCTCTCTCTATCATGCCTGCTTAAAGTCCTCGCCCATCGAGGAAGGGTAAATGAGCTGAATAACTGTCAATTTAAGGAAAGCAGCTGTTCCCACGACAAAGACAAGTCCCTCTGTCGAAATGTTGGCTTCAGCCCCAGGTTTTTCTTAATCACCCACTGTTGGGGAATGGCAAAGGTAACATAAGCAAGTACCTGGCGCAACTCATCAGCGGAGCTCCGATGCATGGATGCCATCGCTAGTGTGTCCTTCAAAGCTCGAACCTTTAAAAGAACAAGAAAGGCGATATTTACTTCAGAACGAAAGGGTCATCGCAGTGCGAGGCCATTTGAGTCCTCAAACACTTACCTCGCTGGCCATCGCATCGCTCAAGTGGGCCACGTCTACAAAGTCCAGAGCCGAGTATACAAAGTATGACAAGGTCAACAGGATTTGATTCAGGGGCATCCCGCTATCGAAAGTGCAGTAGACGCAGATACATCCGACGATAAGCAGAGAGGCCGATGATACCGCTAGAGAGTACTGCCAGATGTCGTTGAGAAGTTCCCGAAGCTTTCCAATAGAACGTAGGTTTGACTTAACCCTTTGAAGTTCCGCTACTCCCGACATTCCCAGAGAGCGGGTGATCGCACCATCCTCCATGGGAAGAACTGCCCGAATTGTGGCATGTTGGTGTCGTACGTATGCGATCAACACTTCGCAGCAAGGTCTCAAGGTGAACGAATGGAGCATGTCGTAGAAGAAGAAGAAAAAATTTCCGAGAATAGTTGTCACCCTCAGGAGGTCCACGTAGTAGTTGCTCCCGAATGCTGCTGTGCTCATTGTCATATGTGCGCTGACGACGACGTTCATGAAGAAGGCTCCCAGCATGAAGAACCTGGAATGTAATGTTACTTTGCTTGAAATGCATTGAGTGATTGCTACAAGAAAAATAGGCATAGGCATGACTGGGCATAGGTTGGCATACTCACAAGTACTCTGACCACACTCATTTCGCATGCGTGAAGTGGAGTGTTAGGGAGTAATGTAGTGTGCGACTGGACGTGAGTACTGACAGAAGTGGCAATTAATGTGAGTATGAATAAAAGGTCGCAGTTCTGCCCGAAAGGCGAAGCGTCGATTGCGATAGCAAATTAATGGACAGCTATACGAAGAAGTTTTATCGGCCGTATAAACTTTAAACCTAGATATACTAACTGAATGAACAAGCATGTTGTCACGCGCGAACAAGCAAACATGAACACATCTCACTCAATGATCGCGAAAACTCGCTGTTAAAACGCTAGAGTGCTGAAGCGCGGGAGCGAGCAAATTGACCTTCGTACTGCGTCTCGCATCAACGCGAACTAAACCGCGAAAACAGCGCCTGGGTGGCCCCGCGCTCCCACCTGGGCCGCTGTAGTATGAAAGCCGTCTGCGTCGGGGACACAGTCCACCGTGCGCTGGGTTTTCGCGGCCACCGGAAGTAGAACGCCTCCCCCCCCCCCGCTCCCTCCCCTCCCCCAGGAGCCTTGCGCGTGACGGTAGACGGCGCGTTTCCTTCTCGCTTCCCTGCCTTGCGTACGCGAGATTGAGTCGCGATAGCCGGCTCACCCTCGCACGCTTTCATTCGCACATACAACATACGGCGCGCGGTGACGATTTTATCGCCGTTTTTACACAACCTTAAGGGCGACGGCGACGCCAGAAATGCGCCTGAAGTGTCCATATAACTGCTATCGCAATAAACGTCGATGACTCAGTGGACATGCATATGCAAGTGACTGCCATCGACTAGCAGTGAACGCTAGTCAGGCCGTAACTGGCTGGCAGCAAGTGTGAATCGAAGTGACGTTAAACGCGAGTGAGCATTGATGAGTACTAGTGGGCATGAGTAGGAACGTAAGTCAGTGCCCATGAGTTTTAGTGAGTACTAACTCGAGGAGGGAGATGGGGGATGCTTGAAAAGGTATACCTCAGGGCGTAGGAAAGCCGCGACTTGTAACGGAACCTTTGGCTCCAGAACGACGTCTGCATCTCGTGATTGGCGGCATTCCTAAAGAACTTTCTCATCTTGTGCGAGCCGAGGATCGCGCTGAAGATATTCGCCATAACTTTTGCCGACACGGATAACGGGACTACGACGAAGAGAGCTTTCGTGAAGGTCCGGGCTTTCGCTGACAACTGCATCATCTTCGTGGTGACAAACTCCAGGTTTATGGCTGCGGAGGTGCAAAGGCAAGCTAACGAGTACAAAGTGTACCAGGATTTCCACGTGACTACTATTTCGTCTACGTCAGCTGCCTGAAGGTTCTTGATGAAGAAGACTCCAGCCGCTCGGCACAGCCAGCCGCGTACTCGGAACTTCTCTGCCATTGCGCTCGCCATCTCGGTCATTGCATTTGCAAGGTGTCAGCTTTCTTGTACCGAAATATGTTGCGTTGGTTTCGAGTCTGTAAAAAAACCACTGATGTAAAACAAGTGACATTGGGCCAGCTGCATTGGTATTTTACACATGTTTAGATATATGATCATGCGAAATCACTATGTGGTGTATAACGAGGACTTGCTTCCAGCACTATTCTTGTAATGTCTTTCATGTCTTAAATATCAGTCATGACACTTATCTACTGGGCGACAACTCCATTACTACAAAGGAACACCAACACTCGCACAATTTTTTTTTGTGCCAGGACGGCAGAGCGTTTTCAAAGCTGTCTTATCACCACAAAAAAAAAGCTTTGCTTTGTAGGATCCCTAGCCGTGTACTGCGAGCTATCGAGTTAGGCCCCCCTATTAGAAGAATAGAAGACGGCAAGTAAATACATATCTCAATCTAAGCTAGAAAGAAGGCACCTTCAAGTGTATGAAGATTTGCGCAAGGGCGTAGAGTGTTCCCTCTGGACAGGTCCTTCATGTCATCTTTTCCAATAGCACTGTGCGATTATTCGTAACAACGATGGAAGTCACATATCACAAATTAAACGCCTTTCTTTACCTATACAAAACTTTGCTAAGCCTAAATCATATGCAAACGTTTTTAGGACGCAGAACTGGCAAAACAGAGAAGCGTAACCTGATGTCATGACACAGTGAAGTGTACGTCATAAAAAGTTCCTTACTGGACCTCGACCATATCATAGGGACAAACCAGACAATCTTATAGAAAACAAGGGTTACAGCGACCCTCTTTACCGTCAAAACGTGCCTCGCAGCAATTGCCGAAACAAAAATCCCTGCTACAAACACAAAATACTAACACTTTCGTAATTTTGCCTGCCGCTGGCTGCCTGGAGAACTTTCGCATCAGCTGCCTTCACAGTCTGATCTTTCCCATCCGCCATGCATAAACTTCTAACAACACACTGGCAGTGTATGATCCACATTCGTAACCAACCATGCTGCGACGTAAATGATGCTTTTGGTTTTACCTGCGATGATGGCCCAATAAACAGTTTAGTGAGTGGTCAAAACAATTTTTAATAGGTGTACCATGTGTTCGGAGTTACTCCCCATAGTAGCAAACAATCTGAGATGTTGAGATTCGTCAATATTCTAAATTTTTGCATATAACATGGTGACAGAAATGGGGACAATGACATACGAGACGATTGTCCATATCGGCGAATAAAGTAGGCGAAATACGAGCTTACCCGATGTGTTTTTTGTCGGCTTGTCCACGACGGCTCTCCACGATGGTTCACTATACACCCGTAGAATCAAGACACTTCGAAGCCGCTTCGTTTTACCCCTGCCGCCTTTGGGGCCCTCACATAACTGCCGAAACACTGCACACAACGAAAACGCCACGCTTCGCCGCAAACGCCATGCTTCGCCTGGCCACATGTAGTCGATGGTCCCGATCGCAAGCCTCAGGACCCTTGTAATTCAGACGGGAATTATTAACGCTCATGGGACGGGCCAAATGCAGGTAAACACCGTGGACAGGTCGGTGGTTGACTTTTTTCTCTCTCTGTCGTGCGCTGCAGTAGCGCGGAACCGTAATGGCAGGTTTCGCTGATCGGTATCACGTCATTAGCGGCTGGTCGAAATATGTGTTGCAAACGCAGGTGAATATGCGTTCGTACAATACATGGACCAACAAACGGATGTCTTCTGGGCCATAGAAAAAGTGGTTCGTCTCTTCTTTGGCTCGGGAAAGAAATGTATACTTCATGTGTAGTAAGAAGAGGGGGATGATCACAGAGGACCACTTCTTGGAAACATACCTGACCAGGCTGCTCCGCCTAATTCATTCATTCATTTCATTAATTCATTTTGTTACAATGAAGTACCTCAAATGCCGGTTTCGTCACAAGCGGTAGGCAAATAAAGAGCTCGTGTTTCATACATAAAATGTCTAGTGGAACGCATTTAACTAAAATATCGTCTGCGTTCTTACAAATTTTATACAGAATGAGAACAATATGCATAGAACATTATTACGCAAATTAATTGCGTACACATCAGAAACACAGGGGAAACAATCAGTAACAAATGATATTGTGCGCGCTTTTTGATTGCGCAAAGAATACTGAGGATCGAATCACATCACTAATCATAAGGAGCAGGTAGGTAGAAATATTGTGCTGGAGAAAATGTAAGAAATTAAAAGAAAGACGATGTTTGAACGCGACAGGAAACATCGCACAAATAGTGGACAAAACGTACCCAGCAATAAAAAAAATTTACAGCGTCTGTTACGTTATCCCTAAGATGACTTGAACGGCGAAAGCCCAAATGCCTATGCATTAAAGACTGACCACCTCATTCGCAAGACAAGATGCCGGGTTGGTGTAGTAAGTCACTGAGAAATCTGACGCAATCCGAGAATTTCTTGACGTGTTTTGACTTTGGTTATTCATAGAACAGGATGGCGACGGTCACCCGCACACCAACAAAATTGTTGCGCGAGCGTTTGCATATAGGTAAGACACGATGGTGGGTTGGTGTAGTAAGTCACTACACCACCCCGGCATCGTATCTTTACTCTTTGTGCCGTCGGCCATTTTTGTACGATTTCCCGTCGACGACACGGTTTTGGCTCAAGGACCTTGAAGGCTGACTGAACGATGAGACATAAAACCTTTTGCCTTATAAGTGTACAAACTGTACAGCCACCATGAAAGAAGATTACGGAGCAAGGGTTTCAAGTGAAAGCGGAATTCCTGCTCAGGTTGGACGTTCTGGGTCTCAAGTAGTGAAATACTGCGTTGGTGTCGGCTGGCGTGACCACTACAGCGGACCAACTTTCAACGTCAATTTGTCTAACCCGGCTTTGTGAAAATTCAGATTTATTTTATAGCATGGTGGCGCCCCGTCAGCTTTTGTTGACAACAGTTCGTCGTACTTGAACGCAGGCTTCAAGTGTTGGTGATGGATTTATGTAGCTGATTTATGCAGCGCGAAAGCATGAGACCAAAAAAGGCAGCACCGACAGAAGGTGCACTGTTCTCATGACAAATTTTATTTGAAAAATCGAACGCTTATGTGTACCGCAAATGGAAAAATGTAGTACAGCAAAAAAGAAAACCCGAAATTAGGAAAACCGAAATGTCCGACAAATCGAGAACAGCCCACAGGCATATCTCAAAAATGTTGGTGTATCAGACAAACTAGCGCTTTCAGATGCTACAAAAAATTGAATTTTTCTTGAAAGCACATTTGGTGTATTTTGTTTATATGTATTTGATGCAGGTGTGACAGGCAATTCATCAAAAGGAATGAAAAAATGTTAAAAGAAAAAAGAAATAGTTCGCTTTCGACTTTGAAGTCATCAGCAACGACTTTTAAAATATGATTCCTGCCTGCATCTTTGACCTGTATATCATTTTTTAGGTTCATGATGACAAAATATTTTATTTGACTTGATTTCTATCAAGCCGTAGGAGGTAGTTCGTAGGGCACAATAGAGCAAGCACCCTTCTTATATAATGAACGCTCTAGGTCATTTGTGCCTAAAGCGAGAAACTCAACTGCTAAATGTCACACACGACCTGTTTGCAGTTTTCCCTAATACCAAAGCACATTACAATCTCCTGATCTTAATCGACTGAATGAGCCCATTTCTTCCCTCCTACCTTCTCGTCGCTTTCAACACAAGGGATGACCTCTGTGATGTTGGGTGAAGACAAGTCCTTTTGCTCAAACGTCAGTACTTGGCTGTAGCCTTCCGCTTCCCTCTTTGCTCATATTTCCGGCATAAGGTTCCATCTTTCAAACACCCCATTTGTTAATAAAGGAAAGAAAAATGTAACTTAGTCAGACTTACTTCTGGTGCAGTTCGTTTGAAGTTATTGGAGGCCTGTAGGGCTGCTGAGGCGAAACTTGAGAGTTTGTAAGCAGCTATCTGCCGGCTGCTTGATTTCATTTGTGTGAAACAGATAAGACTGAATTTAAAAAAAATGCGGCCAGCTTGACGCGAGCGGTGCCAAGTCTGAAGAAACAGCGGAGCTGGGCGACGTTCCTTAGGAACTAGTTCATGTAGGCTTAACATGGCTTAACATGGCGTTTTCTAGGCAACGTGGGGCTATCAGGGCAAGGCTAGGCTATCGTGGCAAGGCTGGGCTTTTCGGATCGGCTCGGCGACATCGCATATCGGCGGCTTTGTTGGCGAGGTAGGCTGGATCGGCACGAAGACAGCGATTCTTTTCCCGCGTGACTTGAATGCACTTCTCTCTTTGGGCAGGCTCTTCCGGCGTAAAGGTGCGCTTAGGTCGAGCCATATCTCGGTAGAGGGGAGAAATTCCCGGGTCCCGTCACGCGCACGTTTTCTTAGTATGGTCACATGACTTTGCTGAACACGTGCCATATCTCGTTAGAGCGGAGAAATGCCCGGGTGCCGGCGCGCGCACGCTTTCACTAGCGCGGTCACGTGACTCTGCTGGACATGTGCTTGGCGCAGCAATGACCAGGCTCCTCTCTCGCGAGCATAGCGCGTGGCGCGAGCTATGCTCACGGGAGACGTGGCACCTCCTCGCTCAACCAGTTTTAGTGTTACACACCGGAATTTTGCTATGCTTGAACAGCTCCGCTGTTAAAAATCACCGCCCAAGCACTCCGTACATATGGCTATAACCAGCGAAGCTGAAACTTGCGACGCCGGTGTTCATGACTGGGTTAACCCCGATGGTTCATTAAAGTATTTCTCAATCATTGGTTACGCCTTTGTGTTTCTTAATGAGGTTACACACGTTCCGCTGCGACGGTCACTGACGGTATGTCCGCAGTGCGCCATTGTCGCTTGCGTTCGATGTCTCGCGTTTGCTCGGCGGCATGGTTAGCAGCATTCGCCCGCCAATAATGCTGGCGATTCTTCGAAGTTAAATTGCTTCAAAAGTAAATCTGTCCGTTACGTAAGACAATGAGTGACTCATACCCCCTTAAGCAATGGCTCGTACCCCCGTAAACGTGGCCTCCCCATTACGACGACAGAAGAGAACTTGTACGCTGGAATGATTAGCGGCAACGGAGCCAGCTGGGGAAGAAGACGACGACGACGACGAACGCGGGAGCAGTGGCACGAGCACGTGCCGAGCACGAGCATGAGTGCAACCCGAGCGACGCCAACGCCAACGAGCCAGCTGCGGAAGACAACGACGCTCGAGCCAATGCTGATGATTAGTTTTCTGTACACAGGTGACGGACAGACGCTTTTTAGTTTCGCCTAGCCATATAAAGCTTCGCTTTAAAACCACATAATGTTGAATTTGTTGTATGCCGTATGCATTTATGTGTTCTGTCACGTTGCTATGGCAAAATACGTCAGTCGTCTCACCTGCGAAACTGTCAACTCCTGTGTTTGTTCTCGGACTCGTTTGTGCAATATAACTAATTTGAGGAACTGTCTGTGTCTGCATATTTTACAACTCTCTTCTGTGCCTTCCTTTTCTCGTGCGCGAAACTTGGCAATTTTTTTATTCGCATGCCCTTAAGGCCCATTCCCGGCATTACATATGGAGGTTGAGTAATGGCTGATGCAGTGATGTTAGCAACATTTGACTGGATTCCCTGTTTTTCAGTATTTAAGTTTTGTTTTAACTGCGAGGACCAGTAGCCAACGCTACTGATAGAGACAACCTCTTCAAATTCGTATGAATAAAAACATTTCAAAACACATTAACCGAATATGACACTTCAGCACGTGAGAGTGCAGCACATGCACTTGCGAGTGGGAAAACAACACCAAACTAATGACAAATAACAGATGAAACGAAAACGAACGCGATTCACTATCCGTAAACAGGGCGTAATACTTTGAGCAGGTATTCGTGCTAATAAAGTACTCTTTCAATGTGATAAGGTGTCAAGGTTTCGTGGTGGCAAACACGACGCAAGGAACGTTTGAGTTAGGAAAAGCCTTTATGGTGCGTGAGCATAGGAAAAGTACAATATATCAACAATGCACGCATTACAAACCCAATAGCAAGAACCTAACACACGACAAACAATACACAAAGCTAGTTAATTGAAAATGTTCTCTAATGTCTTTACACCCGACGTGCTATAAAGTTGAAAGTATTTACATCAAGTCCATCGACGTGGCCGCGTCGGCTAGTCGTCACTGCTTCCCACGATACGTCGTTGAGCCCGCTGATGCGTCCTGGACTCGACGTCGCTGTGTCCGACGTTCGGCCCACGATTGACCTGGTCCGGAGGTCAGGGCAGTGGGATAACCGAGGAGCTTGGATTGCTCGGTCGACTGCTCTTAGCCTGTGGATCGTAGCCGCAGGGAGACCGGGAAACTGCTCCGTCAACCTGTAGCTGCGCGGTCTCCGGTGGAGCGCCCGCTCAGCTCGCGGGTCGTTGCCGCGGCATCTGAAGAACAGCTTCCGCTGGGTTGCCATCGTCACCGCGCTCCACCCGTCCTGTCTGGCCTCCAGCTCCTTCCCGTCGTCGTCCCAGAGCGTAGCTGGGCCGCTCACTTCCGGTATGTGTCCCTTCTCCCTGTTAGCCACGTAGCTCCGCGTGCACTTTTGCGCTTTCATATATTGCATTTTATTTATTCGGACAATTTTATTTTCTCACTTCTTTTTCCCTTATCTCTTCCACCAACTCCTCGTGTTTTCTTGTGCTTTTCTGCTTTTTCTTCTTTCTTTATTGGCTCATGACATAAGGGCTGTTCATTCCAAAGCTTGTAACGATCTATGGTCCAAATATCTGTTGCAGGCGTATTGTCTGTCTGCTGAATGCATGTTATTCAAAGTGTATGGCTGTATAGTCGCATACCCTCCGGTATATCCTTCTACATTGTGTTCTAAACTGCCTTCAATCATTTTCGAAAGTTAGTTCGAAGGGGCTCCCTAAGATATTTATCCTGGATATTATGTTCGATGCATAATTAAGCAAGTCGGTGGAAGTGATTGAGTTCTGTTCTTTGCATATATAAATTTAAAGGAGTGAACATTATTTTGATCGAGGCAATTGTGTCGTCAGGCGCCACAAAAAGCAACCGTGAATATATTTTGAATGCCCAGAGATGCCACATATATCCAGGATGCAGCGGCAGCCTGACAACCGAACGCAGGATATGTTAGACCTTTTCTTTTTAGGTGAAAAAAACGCATTTCACCACAACAAACATGAGGCGGTGAATTTGACCATGTACTTGGATGTTGCTTTCATGTCTTTTAGAAATATTCTATTGTGCAAGGACAGAATGTAGAGAATGTAGATGTATAACGATGCATATAAAGTGACCATATTTTTGTCTTTGTTTTATTTGTACAAAAATGACTTGTTGAATCTCACATATCCTGTCATAAGCATGTATCTGAGTTGTAAATTTGTTTAGTTTATGTTTATGTTTAGTAAATTTCTGCTTTAGTTTTGTGCCAAAAAATGTTACTGTTATCGCTCTGCCATGTACAACGCTTCCTGGGTCCAGCCAAGCTGCTGACAGCAGCTTTTAGCCCCGGAGGACGTTTCTAGTCTGTACTAGAAGAAGAATAAACTTGAACTATACCATGGTATTTCAACAAAAATACGTGTTACGCGTTCATTGCATAACAGAATGTAATAAAACATACTTGAAAAATATTACGCTATGGAGCTCTCCTCGGATATCCGGAGAATATCTAAGGATATTTTGCCTGTTCAATTTCTTGTTTTCCTTTATCGCTATGGCCCTTCTATGTATTCATGGAAAGAAAAACTAACGAGCTGTCTGGTACACGATAATAGCTTTAGACGACAGCAGGAAAGCTCGCACGTCGTTAACTTTAGTGTTTGCACGAACGCCTTTACAAATGACCCTCGCAACGGAGAACAGTGCCTACCACACCATGAAATATTGAACAGTGGCGACTCACATCTATGCACCAGGCAAAGTTCTCAATAATGCAGATTGGTCACTCGTGTACGCGGTATATATAGCACAAACATAGGAGAGCCAGCGCACATTCAAGGCGGCGAAATATTAGACCGATGTGTTTCATCGTAAATGTTGGAAACGTGCGACCCAAACGTGGATGGTGACCACTCGACGTTACGCGAGGGAGTGAACGAATTGAGACGTAAGAAAAGGGGCAAGTCACCGGAACCATCTGCCTGTTGCACCACAGCTAGCTGAACGTTGATGCTCATTGTTATTGCTTCCTCAAGAAGAGTGTCAACGCGTATGAGAGAGTCATCGGCAAAGTAAGTGGCCAAGGTAAGCATTCGTTTATGGATGACGAGTTCAATGTAGGACATGGAACAGAGTAACACGCGATAAGGACAAGCTTTGATTACCAACTGATGCGGTTTACGGAAAACGGTACATTTATATCCCCACAACAAACGTAACAAAAAAAGTTCGAGCAAAGCAATCTGTCACGTGATCGCCGTTGTGGGACGTAATAAACGAAACCAGCTTACGGTCAACGCTTTCGCCCCGTCGTGTGCTACTTTGTTCCATCTCATGTATTTGCGTTGCCACTTAGGATCATTAAGTAGTCTCCAAGCATTCCATCTCGTGGGGAGAAGGCCCTCGTCAGGCATTGTGCCTTTTGGCCTCCTTCCTGGAGTGTATTCACTTCAAATAAAAGAATAAAAAATGTCACAATGGTAAGCACTTGCCTACAGCAAATTCATTTCGTATGAAATTCACAAAGTCTCTGGTGACAGTGTGCGTCACCTGTCCCCTGAGGCGTTATGCCCTAAGAGATTGGCAAGTTTGTTAGGGCTTGTTTTCACACTTTTGTACTGCTGGCGCGTTACAAGTCCCAAAATGTTGCCTATAAATTGCTGTAACTACGCATGCAATGCTACCGTATGTTGAGGACTATGCATGTATTTATTTGGGATCTTCGCGGCTTAGATTATATTGTCACGTGCCTTGTGAGAGAACTGGCGACGCGACGTTTATTGAGGGTAGCGGCTCCTGAAAAACACGGCGCTGGGGGCTGGCTATCGAGCGGGCGGAGAAGCACGCGCACTTTCTTCTTGTCCGTGCCTGCCTCTTAGCACTGTACCCACTACTGCTGGTGGCAATATGCCAAGCGAGTAAGCATCAATGCCATGTGGCCATGCGTTTTTACATAAGGAATAATTGAGATATGTGCAAAGTAAATGCGATTTCTTTAGGGGAGCTAGATGCATGCTTATATAGCCATGCAAATGTTTTCGAAAAACACCCGAAACACTCGAAGCTGTCTGTGCTCTACTATCGCTTGTATGCCCACTTCTTTAACAATTCAATCCTTGCAAATAGGCTTGCTTCGCTTGGCATTCGTAGAAAAAAAAAGAGCTAGCATCGTTCAACAACTGATATACATGGAGATAATCGGCCATGTAGACAATAACTTAGGTGGATAAAAGAACTTAACAGAAAGAGGCTGCGTTTAGGTCGACTGTCACAAGAACAATTTCACAGGGTTCGAATGTTCGATTAGTGTACAATAAGTTTTCGTGTAAATGTTATCGCCTAGCGCAAGCTCTTGGGTTAGTTGCGGCGTGATCAACTTGAAAAAGATGGTACCAGCGAATGCGCAAGGACGCGTACACAAGGAAGAGGCGTTAGACAAGGACGGACGCTGGACTTGCTATTGTGTGTCAGTTGACACAGTTGAAAGTCCAGCGTCCGTCCGTGTCTAACGCCTTTTCCTTGTGTACGCGTCCTTGAGTATTCGCTGGTACCCCCTTTTTCAAGTTTATCGCCTAGATATGAGACTACAATAATGCAGTTTGTTTTCCCCCTTTACAGACAACAGCTGTAGCTGAAGAAACAACCTTCAATAACCGTCAAGCATCCCTGTTTGAGTGAAGTCATGAGTTCATTCATGACTCGGCACTTCAAGTGGAGTGGTTGGGTGTGCAAAGTCGCTGGCATTTCGTTAGCCCGAAACCTTCAAAATGTTCGACTCGCTAGCGCCAAAATAGCCACAATATTAGATATCTTCTATTCACTTATCTGCTTGAGCTTGTTCATTTTCGTTCAGATTGTCAACCTCTTTCAATCATCAATGACACTCTTGGGTGATGTTCAAGTTTTCACTCGGTCTCTCTACGTCCTTGTGTTTATTCTCGTTTCCTTCAAGGTACTGCTGAACACGTCATGTGTTCTCACAAAGTCGAGCTGTATTGGCGATTTCTTCGAGGAATCTGCGAGGTACGAAACACAGCTGCGTTTTGCAGCACCTAAATGCCGTGTGCAATCAAAAACCAACGTTTTAGCGCGGATTTTGCTGGCCTCGACCTTTGCTGCGAACCTATGTATTACTAGTTACATCTCCTCCAATTTCATCGACTATCTTCAGTGTCATGGTGCTCTGAGTGTTCTCATCAAGGCTTTCTGCGTAGGAGGCAACTTCGTGTACTTCGTGTACGAAATGGTACATTCCATTATTCTGAGACCCTGCGTAGAAGTACTCTGGCTGTACATTCGACACCAGCACGAACTTTTGCGCGTGGTTCAAGGTGACGGCGACGTGAATTCTGTGAAGAAAGCCAGGAAAGTACAAGAGATACGGATGAACCTCTGTGCCATCTCGAAGCTTAAGGAAAAGATTAACTCTATTTGGCGATGGTCTATCATGGTCTCTGGTGCCGTTCTCCTCTCGGTAATGTGTATATGCACCTACTCAATCTTCGTCGAGAAGTTTTCAAAGGCGCAGCATTTATTTTCTGTCATCTACAGTGTTTCGTCAGCCATCGACTTCTTCGACATCGCTGCTCTGAGCCACAGGTTGACCAAAGAAGTGAGTAAACTTTTTAAGCGAAGCTTTATAGGCTCACACACTTCGGCGGTGGTGGCGGTGTCACTCGGGCAAGTGGGCCGATCTTGGTGATAGTGCACATAGGGTCCAAGCTCAATGGCACATACCCATGTCATGTGGGCCGATCCTGGCGATAGTGAGATAGCGTCCAAACTCAATGGCAGATACCCCTTTGGGCTTGGAAACCTCTAACGCGCCCTTGAACTACTCTTATCACTCGTGGGACCCAAAGAGACAAAATAACCTGCCCTTCTCCTATCGCGAAAATGGGGGTAATGAAGCTTGTCCGATTCTAGCGTGAGGGCTCCGAAAGCCCAGGCGAAACGTCAGCGAAGGGCCGTGGACTCCGAGTAGCACGAACGCAATGTTCAGGCCAAACGTCAACGAAGAGCCTCCGACCCTGAGTTTAGGGCAGATGAAGCGGAACGCCTGCGACAGTCTTATCTTGCCGCAAGCTTTATTTACCCCCACTTTCTCGACAGGGGAAGGGCTCTGATTTTTTGAAAGCTTCGTTCTTCTGACGCACTAAAACTCAGAATGGTCTAGAGATTGGGTTCACTGTATTATATAAGCCAAATTTGAAGCCTCCAATTCAGTCGCGATCACCGCCACCAATTGCGAACTATTCTTTTCTTTGTGGTCCAGAGCTTTTAAAGAAGCGTTTCTGATTGTTGTACAGAGGCGATTTCGGTGACTTTCATACAATAGATCCGATAGTATTGGCAAAGTACACAAGACTACTTAGAGTGATGTACTTTCAACATTAACGAGGTTCTGGACTTGCGTTGCGGTCTGGTACACTAGGAACTATATGTAGAGAAGATATACTCGTAAATCTACTGGACAGTTTGTAGGAAAACACAGACTACAGATAGATTTTTTTTTCAGATGCGTAAAATAAGAAAAACCCTTGACATGGTTCCCACGTACTCTGCAGATGGGGCCTATTTCAACCAAGTATGTATTTCGGCAGAATTTTTTTGACTGATGTGTTATGTGAGGACTAACTAGGAACCTCAGAGAGTCGGGTTGGTGTTTAACACGTACTTTATTTTACAGATAAGCTATCTGCAGGACTGCATAAAACCAAAAGAGATGGCTTTGTCTGGCGCTGGCTTCTTCTCATTAAACCTGCCGCTGATTGTTTCTGTAAGTGTTTATTCATTTGTGCACAATGCCGCAAGTAGCGCTGTTGCAGGGTTAACCAATGAAGTAATTGAAGAACTATCAGATTCATCACCACGAAAAAGCAATAAAATTTAAGTGATCTGGCTAGATTTATTTGCAAAAGCATAAAGAACACGAAGGAATACATGCAGAAGAGGATTCGAAGCTATGCACTGCACAGGAACTTTGTTACATCCACTCAAAGAAATATGCGTCAAACTTGAATGCAACCCGCTGTGTACGAGAAAATAAAGTACTATTCATTTTAGCAACCCCCTTCAGGTATGACTGTATCTTAAGTTTAAATAATGCGACACAACGGCCACTTTAAATAGATATATGTGTACACATGTCTACAATAAACCTGAGCGATAAAACACTTGTGGAAAAAAAAAGAGCCGGTATCAATTATGGATAAGGTGGACCGACAACTGTCCAGGCACCTAAACCAACACTTATACAGGTGAATTGCAACTTGTACCTCAACTTGCTTGCCACAGCAACAAAAACCTCCAAGAAGCCCTAAAACAGCAGGGCATCAGCTAATAAGCAATTTTCCTTTAAATAGTATTTGAATACATATATATAGTGAACCCCACATATTTAAACATTCTAGGAAATTATCAAAGGGCCTAATGACAGTTACTTCCATGTCATTTTACCATTATTAGTCCTACATTTAGGCAACAAGATAACTGAACGAACTCGCAATATTGCTCTAATACCTACACTAATACGGAAAACAAAAGTGCATCCGCATCGCCGCTGGCATGTGTAAACTGAGGCAGTGATAATCAGGGTGCTTCACTATTCAATAATTTTCAATCTCTAATCTCGCGGGGGTAAAACCTACATTCGAAATATAAGACAGATTTATGTATGAGTTAGGAAAAGACAGGTAAATTAAGCCGCGCGTATCCTTCTTTCTGAGGTTTTACGTGCCAAAACCAGTTCTGATTATGAGGCACGCCGTACAGGAGGGGTCCGGGTTAATTTTGACCACCACGCGTTCTTTGACGTGCACTACAACGCAAGCACACGGGCGTTTTTGCATTTCGCCTCCATCGAAATGCGGCCGCCGCGGCCGGGATTCGATCACGCGATCTCGTGCTCAGCAGCAGTGCGCCTTAGCGAACTGAGCCACCGCGGCGGGTAATCCGCGCATATCTAGAATATATCAAGGTGTGGGTGGGAAGCACTGATATTTGGCAAATCAATTCAGTGGATTTCCGCAAGGTGAAAGGATCATGAAAAGGGAAGTTCTCATCCACCTGAAGCGTGCTATTCAAAGCCTCAAGTTGATGTTTGGTAGGCTCACATTCAAGGGTCGCATCAGATGGGTGTCGAGGGGGGCTTCATGAAGGGATGCTGTATCTTCAAGAATTAGCCATATCACTATTTTGAAAGTAATCATAAGTAATCATAGAGCAGGTGCAAATGAGAATATTAGTCAAATGAACCATAAATAAAATGAACTTTCATTTGCACAGTCCCAACTGCATTGAGATGGTACTGCTTATACGAATTTCGAACGGAGGATGCATATGCTATAAGAGGTTGAATATTATTTTGTATAACATTAGCTTGGTTTCTATTTCATTCTCCCATGACTATATCATCAAAACAACAGGTAAAATCGCGAGCAACTTGAGAAGGAACGCCCAATGTGTAATTAATCAACTTTTTCTCGTACTATAGGCATTCAAATCTGGCATTGATTTGTTACAGGCACTTTTCTCCTTGAACATTTAGTCTCAGTGTAGCATTGCATGCGATGCATGTTTTTAACCATTACTTCATTCTGAAAACAATATGGTCTTTCCTTCCATATTTATAGATGTAGTGCATATAGTCGAAGCAAAGATATCTTGGAAGCAAAAAAATAGTAATTTCGTTTTTCTTTTCAGATTGCAGGAGCTATCATCACATATACTGTCATCCTTGTGCAAACTAGCGAAAGTGTGAAAACTGCTTCAACGGCGTAAAACTATGTTCACGTATACCCGTTTCACTTGTCGGAGACAGTAACAGAAGATGTATAAAATTGGGTAATGTGGGAATTAAACAGTTCATGTTGTCAGAGTGGCAAAATGACGAGAGCATCAGTGTAGAAATATCTGGTCGTTAATACATCTAGGAGTGAAGGTCGATGCCGCTGTTGTGCATCAAGCTCGCTAAAACATTGGGGAGTGTGAACATTTGAAGCATTAATGAGTCAAATATGTATATCTTTAGAAAAGGAAATCAATCGGAATATTTGATTGACCATGTTGATAATAATTGGCAGATCTCTTAATAGCCCATTTTGGTGAGATCTCGCACGCATTCATATTTCATATAATGTCGCAAATGGTGCGAACGCACAAAACGCAAATTTGCTGCAGCCACTACTAGTTTTTCGTTCAAGCAGGCTTATTTCGCTTGTTCAATGATGAATAAACCAGCCCTGAATGTAGTTCTCTCTTTGCTTTGCTTGCAGTCACAATCCTATTGGTTACCCACGTACATTAATTCAGCAGGTGGTCCAAACTGTGCTAATGTTGTGGCTATTGAAGTCCATCAAATGAAAAGCGGTTGCAGCCAAATGAGCTCGATATATCGTACGCATATGTGTAGTAAAACATCAAAAAGCTGTGCAATAAACGAAATGACAACCGCCGCTTTGCCATCAAATTCATTCGCCGCGTTGTTTCAAATACAAGTGTTCCATATCGAAAGAGTACAGCGGGGGTGTCTAGTACACAGAGCGAAGTCCTGTGTGCTGTCGCTAATTCAATTGCGGCCTCAACTTGAATTTCAACGATGCTTGAAACACTAGTATTCACTACGTGTATACGACATCGGATCATCCAGTTCGGCGTAATGACGGCTCGTTTACGAAAACCCTTGCACCAGGCGATAAAGGTGAGGACTCAACATCCTTGTTTTGTCCACTTGTGTGATAATACCCATATATCAATGGCGATGCCTCCACAATTACTCATGCGCCTTCTTGAAGCAGTATCAATGGCTGTGCAAACATAACAGTGCGTCCTTAGTATTTCTGGTCTGCTTAGCCATTTCACTGAGATATATTTTGCGATTCATTGTAAGAGTTTTTTCGCTTAGGCACAATGTGCAGATTTCTGCACACGTATAATTTTTGCCAGACATGACCTGTGGTACCAGAGAAACAACAACGAACGTTGCATTTAGAGTTCATTGAAGTTCATGCATACATATGAAATATTCTGGTGGTCCTTTGAGGGGACTCTGGCCATTGTAAGAAGGGGGTGAAAAACGGCTTTAAACTGTATTACGAGAACAACCAGGTATGGCAGTGATAATCCCGATTCCTTAACAGTGGAGCCCGCGTTGGTACTAGTAATGTTTAGTTGCTCTTTTACATGAACATTGCAGCACTTCCAGAGCGCTCACAAACCATCATGCGAATGTGCCGTTAATTAATGTGTCTTCGTGTTATTTGAATGAGCAGCGTATTGTCACGGTGGTGAGTCTCGGCAAGGCTTCCATTGGCCCTCCTAATTAATGCATCTGCTCCATCAAGGCTAGCGCCAAAGCCCCCTTCAGTTACGGCGATAGCAGGTGGGTGATATTTAGCTTAGCAAAATGGCGGTGCACACGGTTTTCGTCGTCATGGCAACAGTAACAGCAGCCGCGCGGCGCCTCTTCGGTCTAGCGCTCTTATTAGGCCGACTCGCTTCGCTTGTTTCTCGCTCCCCTCCCCTCCATGCCGCGCGCGCGCCGGTATTTCTTATATATTTTTCTTTTGCTATGCGTGGCGCAGTTATTTTATTATTATTGTTATTTTAGAGCACGCGTGTGCGCTTCCACTGCGCCCGGGCGGTGTGTTTACTCGCACGTCGTGCGCCGCCGATTCTTTGTGTGTTACAGGCACGCAGTCTTGTCCAATACTGCTATGATACCAGCATATCCGAGAACAAAAACGAATAAATTCCACATACAGCACAACAGATATTCGGCCTCGTTTTATTGACTTCGTTTCCGAAAACCAAGATATTCACAATGTGGTAATGATACACGATCAGATAATGAACACTAGTGAAGGATGCATGACAGGCTCATGACTACTAATCAATGCAAATGCTCGCTGTAAAATTTAGAAATTGAAGAGGGTTAGCAAAAAAAAAAAAACGCAAAGGCAGTTTCGTGTAGATACCTCAGAAAACCAAGATTTTTATATAATGACCTAATGACCAAAGTGTCCATCAGCTTCTAAATATGCGTCAAGTATTGCCCAAAACAAGACGACGCGCGTCACAGTGATGACAACTAAACAAAGCGACAATTTTCTGGCAATGCTAAAAATATGAAATACACGCAAAATACCGAAAATAGAATAACTGAGCAAATATTGGTTTATTTGCAGCCACATAGAAAACAGAAAGAACAATTATTTGCCTATGCACTTGTTCAGATATTACACAAAATATATGGTACGCGTGACATGTTCATTAATACTAAAAAGTTGAAAAGCTTACTTTACAGCATAAAAATAACATTGCACTAAAATAAAAACGCATGGACATTATATTGCAAATGGGCCCAACTTGACTACCGGTGGAAAGGTGGAGAAGAAAGTAGTCACTTTTTGCAGCAGAAGGTGCAATACATTCGCAGAAAAGCCTGTTCCTCAAAGGCTGGGCGAAATAAGCCAACACAACTTTTCTTTCACTGTGAATTCTATGCTTAGATGTAAAATTATGTCACTAAAGGCACCAATTAATCCTTCGTATACCGGGCCTCCTTTGTGTAATAAGCACCAACTGCACAAATTTTCACATAGGTCTCTTGCAATGCTTCAGCTATCCGGGAAGGGCCGTCTCATGTCCGTCAACTCTGGCCTCTAAGAATATTCTAAAACAGTCGCAGTATCACCCGAAAGGCGAAGCACCGATTGCGATAGAAAATTGTTAGACACCTATACGAAGTAAGGATAGTAGTTTTATTAGTCGTATAGACTTGAAAACATTCGCATTGGCGTGAGGAAGCGCGGCAGCAGCAGCGAGCGAAATGACCTTGGGGCTCTCTATATCTTCAACGCAAACTCAGCGGCGAGAACGCAGCACGCACAAAGGTACGAGCCGTCGGCGCACCCAGAATCTGCCCCCAACGCAGACCGCTTTCAGGATAGGACACGCTTGGCCATACAATACGCAGTTGCTGCGGAGTAAAACGCCGCCCTCCCTCCTTTCCTCCTTCCCTCCGGTGCCTGCGCATGACAGAAGACGGCGCGCTTCCTCCCCGCTTTTCTCCCACTCGCGCTCAAGATTTAGCCGCGATCGTCAGCTCCCCTCGCACGCTTTCCCTCGCGCATACAGAATATGGCGACGCAGTAATCGCCTTTGGACTTTGCACAGAACACCACGGCGACGACGATGGAAAAAATGTGCTTGTAGTATCCATATGATTACTACAGCAATAAAACCCTTCCATCCTAAAAAAGTGAAAACCATAAATTCTAACGAGATCAAGTGCGCCGTCGGATCAAGCAAAGGTTAACTCGTTTCGTCATCTCGGCACACTACAAGATGTGATACCTTGAGTCTGACAAACGCGTTTTTAAATGATAGCGAGTGCTTAGGAGGATACAAATGCACACATCCAAGAACGCAGTTAGACAAGAGACACGAAGGTGAAGCTTTATGTTTCATGTGCTTCATGTTAGCTGCTTGTTGGTGTAACGATATTAGCGCAACATCGTGCTCTTCTCATACAAGCCTTATTTACTAATATTAGCTGTTGCCTCACTGCAGAACCGCTATGTATGGCTGCGCACACTAATTAGCACAAATGAAAACCAGAACGTAAACGCCACGCTCACCTGTTGTCTTTGGGGACCCGGAATAACCTGTAAGGATTCGTTCTCCCAATATTCGTGCACCATAGCCCGATGTACAAACCGTGCGGGTTGTCGGACATGGCGGCGCACGTTGCGTGTGCACACCGCGAGCAAGGACCAGGAAACTGCCCACACTTTCTAACGGTCGCTTCCCGATGACGGCGGAAAACGAATCTTCAACGAGCGGGCTAAGTAGGCGCCGGGCCGGCCGGCCAACATGACCTAGACTTTTTCAAGGCCTCTGCAGGCATGCGTGACATCATCACCGAGTTCTGCCCGGAAGCCGGCTTCACTAAAATGAGCGGTGCGTGTTTTGCCATTCTGCGGCCCCATTGACGTATTTATAGCTTTTATCTTTTTCTTCAGTTGCACAAATTTACACAAAGAAAACTTTATGACTTTTCTAAGTTGTGTTTATAATACCTGCATCAAAATTGTCTTTCCAACAGGTGTATAAATTATGAGCCGTCGCACAACTCCCACATTATCTTAGGACACTATATAGGATAACTTATCTTACATGCACTAGCAAAGACACTAACATTTTTCTCAGAACGAGATTGTATGATTTATTTAACGAGAAATCTGGTTCCATGCAACAGAGACTAAAGATTGAAAAAAGCACATATTTCTGAGGGAAACATTTTCTTTAAAATTTCAACCTATTTGGAATATTGCACATAATTTCAGTATCGCAAAAAGTTCACGTTGTTCAGTTGGAGCACCAAGAAAATTTTAATGAATCGATAGATTAAAGCCATTCCACATAAGGATAAAAGATTCATAGAAAGCTACCAGAAACAATATTTTTCAGGTAAAATAACACTAAGAAGACATGAAATCAACACTAATATCTCTTCGACACTTTGCTCTGCTATTTTCCAGAACACTCAGTTTTTGAACATATACAAAAATCCTCGAACGCGACTTTTTCACTTTCAAACAATTTTCACATTATTGCACATATTAGCTCCAGTGTCACAAGAAGTGTAAAGTTGACAGCAATAGAGGGAAGTGGTGTCCATACATGTTGACAAAATAGTCAAGTAAAGGTACAATTTTTAAAGAACATTTTTGAATTGAACGTGTGCATGACATTGAACTTGGGAGCTCAATTTTCAAGCAAAACTCACATTTGCCAGAAAATTTGTTCAGACAATTTGAATACCTACATAGTGATTTAGCCTCATAAAAACAGAAAGTACATGTACTATCAGTCTTGAAAACTTGTGTAATTTGTATAGTTACTTTAAAAAGTCCTTGTGGAATGCAACCAGTAACCTCATACACCGCTTCTCTAGTGTATATATATATATATATATATATACAGGGTGTTTCAGCGAACACTTTCAAAAATTCTTAAAGTTTACCTGGGGCAGATAGCCCAATTCTAGTTAATGAGCTGGTCTACTCGAAGCGGCGGACATTACTTGCGCAAAAAATTGAAATGCATAATCGACTAATTAATAAAAATTCAGTAATTAAGTTTTTAACTAATTACCTGATGGCCCATATTGTAATCTAAAAATTGTAGCCGTGAAGTTCGCAAGGCGGATTCACTTGGAACGAATTCTCTGGATTACACCAGTTTCGGGATATTAATTCCCGAACTTTGCGCAGAAATGCATTGGCGTTCCAGTTAATTTTGTGCGTCAATGCATAAAGCGACGTTTTGTTAAGAAACTAACTGGAACGCCAATGCATTTTTTCGCAATGTTCGGGAATTATTGTCTCGAAAGCGGTGTCATCCCGGGAATTCGTTCCAAGTGGATCCGCCTTGCGAACTCCACGGCTACAATTTTTAGATTACAATATGGGCCATCAGGTAATTAGCTAAAAACCTAATTAGTGAATTGTTATTAATTAGTTGATTATGCATTTCAATTTTTCGCGCAAGTAATGTCCGCCGCTTCGCGTAGACCAGCTCAATAATTAGAATTGGGCTATCTGCCCCAGGCAATCTTAAATAAATTTTGAAAGTGTTCGCTGAAACACCCTGTATATATATATATATATATATATATAGGTAATTATGCTTCAGGTGTCTTCCGTTTCTGTTTTGCTGCTTTGGCTTCGGACAGCTTGTTCTCTCGTTTTCACAGGTAGCCTACCAAAGTGTTGGCAGATGCACTAAGTATATAACCCATCATTACATGTGGTAAATGGCCATTGTCACAAATATCAGTCTTCATTCCACTCAAAGAAGAGCATTGTCATGGACCCGAGGAATTATTTCTGCTTTGCACAAGCATAAAATTTGCTTGTTTTTCACTGGTTAAGCTTCTCCAGAACAATGTTCGCTATCAGCACGGCATTCACAACCACAGTTTGGGGAAACTTTAGGCTACCTCTTGTAATGCTCGCAATGAGCTCTTCAGCCTTAATTGGGAGAGTGCTGCTCTCGACAACCAAGTTTTCTTCGCAGAATTCGCATTTAAGCTTCTTTAGTGCAGCATGTTCACAATAATCTGCTACATAAGTAGTACCTAGAATTAAGTTCTGCTTTGTAGAAATGTCCTCTACTGTGACCGCGACATCATATTTCTTTAAAGCATCACGAAACTCGTCAATGGAGACAAGTAGGACTTTCGTCACATTCTGGAAGCTCAAGGACCTTCTGCGGCCTCAGTTTGTGTTCCGATTCATAAATCGGCCATATGGAGATGGTACTGCGCGCCACATATCTGTCAGTTCCTGCCCAATCTCTCTCCAAAGCAGTCCGATGGAAACTTTCCTTGCAGAACATATTTGAAACCACCTCTTCAAAATAATTCCTTGCCACCTGAGCAAGAGCGCTACATGTATGGCGCAATGCATTCAATCAATCAATTAATCAATAAAAGTTTATTTTTCATGAAAAGAAACTGCATATACAGTGATTATTTTGACCGATAGCCTTTAGAAGGCTTTAGGAGGGAAATGACTAGTATCGTGTTTGAGGCTTTTCCTGTAGTAAAGCCAACTGATTAGAGTTTCCAAAAAAATGCTTCGCCCTAAGGGCGAAGCAATGAATGCGATAGCAACACAGCAATGCCATACGAAGTAAGGCTAGCGGCTTTGGTAGCAATATGAATTGTAGTAAACATGAGCTGATTAAGTAAGCAGGTGTGCTGCGCCGTAAGTAGACCGACATGAAGAGAGACTCAACGACCACGAGAAGGCGCCTGTGAAACGGTGGTGTTGATGAGAAGCGCTTCCCGTGGGCAGCGCGTGCGAAGGGACACACCTGTAGCGCTGCACTGCCGATCCGGGCAGCATTGTATGTGTAGCGTGCGTTGGAAAATGTGGCCCGACTATTACTAACTGGATGAACAAGCGTGGTGTGAGCGCGCACAAACAAACATGAATAGATCACACTGAATGACTGCGGACAACGACTGTCAAAACGCTGGCAGCAAGCAGCGGGCGAAGGTACGTGCGGTTTATCGCTTCAACGGAAACTGAGCGGTGAATGCATGGCGCATAAAGGTCAGCCGTGTGGAGATAATCAACGGTGCGAGTGAGCGACGAGCGAGGTTGCTGGCAGAGTAGAAGTGCGCCCCCCCCCCCCCCCCCTAGCTCCCTCCGGCGCTGGCTTCCCGCTTCCTTGCTTGCGCGTGGGAGATTGTGTGCGTTCGCTCTCCGTGATAGCGCGCGTCCCCGCACGCTTCCGCTCGGGCATACGGCGCGCGGCGAAGATTTTATCTATAGGGAACCTGGCGACGACGGCGACGACGACGCCGACGGCAGAAGTCCGGTTGAAGTGTCCATATCATTGCTATCGCAATAAAACGACTTGGGGGCAACCCACTGTCCTTACAGGTTCTGGGAGGTCGTTTTGAAGACGCCTTCCTTTGTCTGGCGTCTTGGCCTGGGGTCTTGACCTTCACTATGCGCCACCACATCAAGATAGTGCTGATAAAATAAGCCGTGCTCTCGGCATTCTGCAGTTGTGCTGCTTTTACACTTGAGTTCTGCGACTGTAAAACTGTTAGAGACCTTGACAACAAGGTTCATATTTTGTCTTTCTAAGCTTGAAGGTTTTAGCGCCTTGAGAGACAATGTCGGGGCAAGTCTTACAAGCTCATTGCTCTCTCTCTCTCTCTCTTTCTCGTCACGTTTTAGCGGTGTGTTGAATTCAGCTGTTAGCACACGTGGCTTGTCAGGTAGTTCAACGAAGTCCAAGAAAAACACGCTTACCCCTGTTACGCTGGTTCGACCAATTGTTCCTTATGCATTTCAGCACATCAACGGAATACAGAATAAAAAACAACAGTCTTGAGCACTCTGATGGATGCTTGTACAATGTGTGAACCTTCGGTGGCGGTGACAAAATTATATTGCCTTCCTATTAATAGAGTTGCCTAAAAAAACTGCAATGTCTCGATATCCTGTGGCCTACAGGTAGTTAATGGGCTGACGAAGAAATTTATGGAGAAATATTGTGTCTATTTGCGCCCTTGGAAGTATGTACACTGCGTCTTTGATGAGATCGGGCTCTAAATCAAATACATATGCAGCGCTCCCTGCATATTGACTGTTCATAGCCGTTCCCACTTGACCTCTACCTTTGTAGCCAATGTACGACTGAAGTTGAATTTCATCCATAACAAGTGTCAGCCTTCTCGTAGTCATTCACTGTTGCTGCCAGTCTCATCGCATTGCCTCCTAAGACTCCTTGCACATTGCAGATTGCCTACAACTTTTTTTCGAAATTTGCTCCGAAACGATCACGCAAAATATTCATTCTCGGTATGAAGTACGGCGCATGTGTAACTAAAGTGGTTTACTCATTCTTGCCTTCAGCTTTGGAGAAATTAGACACTAAACTGATGTAGACCTCTGTGTCGTCCCAGACGGCTGAAGCAACCTTGAGATGTGTTTCGAAATCCCTGAGAATGCGTGAAAATACAGGACCCGGCAGCAACTTGGCAATGTACTACACATAGTTCTATCATCTCTGCATTTAGGAAATGAAATGCAGTTGTACCATAGCATACATAAGATGAGGGAGATAGTGATCTTTTGCACGTACATGGAGACGCAGCGTTTGGCCTCTAACCATGGTATTTAAATTTGAAAAATTGTCTTTCACGTTGATAAAAAACAGTATAAAATAAAGACCACCTTGAAGAGCGATTATGTCCCACAGCTGTATTGGGGTCTCAGGAGGATAGGAGAGAAATAGCGCATTTTGTTGTTCAATGAATAGATTCAGGCGGTACGACCCACAAACACGTCTTATGATGTCTGAATGCGGAAGTTTCAGATTCGACATGTTCTTAATGAACCTGAACGCCTGTGAAAATATCGCGAACACAAGGCCAGCAAATACTAGCAAGTGTGCAGGGTATCTTGAAATTCTGGTCAGTGGAATATCCTCCTGCTCTTTCAGAAAATTCACTTCCACTTGCCCCTCTTGAGAAACATTCTGTGACAATAGCTCATCTACTATTACCAATGTCTTGTTCAGGGCAATCTGCAAGCGCTGTTCGCTGCTGGAAAAGTTGCTTGCCAAAATTGGCACATCATTAAGGACATTGTAGACCTCCCTAAGATCACACGCACAAACAGCAAGTACGAGGCTACCAAGTTTGTCCAGCTGCATGTCCGCAACAACGGCGTTCACGCACTAGTCAGCTGAAACTTGTCGAGAAATGTACATTTGGGGCATATTGAAATGCAAAGTTTAAAAATAGGACAGTTGTGAGTCACGAGTTTTGTCCGAAAGGTGGTCATCTGGAAACCTTTCCGAGTGCGGACCAATTCTTCAAAAGTGCTGATAGAATTTTAAGGTCCCCTACGGAGCGATGGTGTTCGCAGTTTCAAGCGAAGTGGAGAGATTGAAATGAGGAGAGAAGGTACAGAGAGGGAAATAAGTAAATAAAACAAAATATACTTTCTTGGTGAGGTGGGATTCGAACCTGGGTACATATGGTCCGAAGGCGAGCGTCATAACCACTAGGCAATTTTTATTGCGATAGCAATTATATGGACACTCCAAAGCAGATTTCTGCCGTCGGCGTCGCCGTCGCCGTTGCCGTCGCCGTGAGGTTCCGTATGACGTCAATGGAGATGAAATCGTCGCCGCGCGCCGCCGAACGCTGTATGTGCGAGTGAAAGGGCGCGAGGGACGCGCGCTTTCACGGGGAGTGAACGCACGGCGGAGAACAAACGCGCGTTCTGTGCCGTGCTCCCTTAAGGGCTGCAGAAGTAGGCGTCTCTTTCCTCCTTTACAATCACCATATATGTAGAGCAAACGCGCCTTCTTCTGACGCACGAAAGGCCGTGGGGGGGGGGGGGTGGGGCAGGGCAGGGAGGCGACGTTTAGCTGCGGCCCCAAGTGCCTATTTATATCAGAGGCTCCGGCAACAGTCACCAACGCCGCACGCATTTTATTGCGATAGCAATTATATGGACACTCAAAAGCAGATTTCTGCCGTCGGCGTCGCCGTCGCCGTCGCCGTCGCCGTCGGCGTCGCCGTCGCCGTCGCCGTCGCCGTGAGGTTCCGTATGACGTCATTTGGAGATGAAATCGTCGCCGCGCGCCGAACGCTGTATGTGCGAGTGAAAGGGCGCGAGGGGCGCGTCTTTCACGGGGAGTGAACGCACGGCGGAGAACAAACGCGCGTTCTGCGCCGTGCTCGCTTAAGGGCTGCAGAAGTAGGCGTCTCTTTTCTCCTTTACAATCACCATATATGTAGAGCAAACGCGCCTTCTTCGGACGCGCGAGAGGCCGTGGGGGAGGGGGAGGGAAGGGAGGCGACGTTTAGCTGCGGCACCAAGTGCCTATTTATAGCAGAGGCTCCAGCAACAGTCACCAACGCCGCACGCATTTTGAGCTAACGCGGGCAAAACGCCGATGGCGTCGACAACAGTTCTGCGTGTTGTTGCTACCAAAGCCGCTCACCTTACTTCGTATGACATTGCTGTGTTGCTATCGCATTCATTGCTTCGCCCTTAGGGCGAAACTGTGACATTTTTTGTGCGAACGCGGGCAAAACGCCGATGGCGTCGACAACAGTGCTGTGTGTTGCCGGTGCTGCTGCATGTCCAAGTTTGTACAGCGGATAAAACTACTATCCTTACTCCGTATAGCTCTCTACTAAGTTGCTATCGCAATTGATGCTTCGCCTTTCGGGTGAAACTGCGACATCTTTTTCTTTCATGGTATTTATTACATTAACATGTAATCTAAAAAAAAGTTGCAGTTTCACCTGAAAGGCAAAGCATCAATTGCGATAGCAAATTTGTAGAGAGCTATATGGAGTAAGGATAGTAGTTCTATCAGCTGTATAAATTTGGACATGCAGCAGCACCAGCAACGCGCAGAACTGTTGTCGACGCCATCGGCGTTTTGCCCGCGTTCGTACAAAATGCGTGCGGCGTTGGTGACTGTTGCCGGAGCCTCTGATATAAATAGGCACTTGGTGCTGCAGCTAAACGTCGCCTCCTGCCCTCCCCCCCCCCCCCCCCCCCTACACGGCTTTCCGCGCGTCGGAAGAAGCGCGTTTGCTCTACATAGATGGTGATTGTAAGAGGAAAGAGACGCCAACTTCTGC